>NC_138537.1:73527274-73713334 GCF_964234715.1 Podarcis melisellensis | reverse complement strand
CCACTCTGTTTTTAAATAATGGTGGTGGTGGGGGGGATCAGTGAGCCATGCAGTTCTTATCTGAAGAGAGAAGGTTGTACTTGCAAGTGAGCACATCTTGCGGGGAAGGGGATAGTGTACTGCTGGGTCTCTTCACACTGGTTAATATAGTGAGACCTTGACAACAGGACCTGAGTCTTAATCTCTGACTCTGCCTTCATCTCAGCCAACTCTGCCGATTGCTCAGCTCAGCCAATTCCCCTCCCCTGCTGGGACTTCTGGCAACAGCAGTGCAGGACCCACCCACCCCCCTCTGCATCACTACCTGAACTTTCTTTGCTCCCAGCGCTGGGGTCCTCTTCCTATGACAGATCCTGCCATTCCTGCCCCATTTTGAATGGCACCACGGGGCCCATGACAAACATTACAAACCAAACCAAACCTTGTAAAACTTTATTGTACTATGTTGCATATCCATGATAAACAACGAGGGTATACAAATCTAAGTGTGGAAACCTGAATCAATATTTTTTATTGCTTTATGGCAGGCATACCCAAACTCTGCCCCCAGCTGTTTTGGGACTACAACTCCCATCATCCCTGACCACTGGTCCTGTTAACTAGGGATGATGGGAGTTGTAGTCCCAAAACAGCTGGAGGGCAGAGTTTGGGGATGCCTGGTATAGACCCTATATAAGATTAGTTAAGGAACCAAGTCCTTGTATAATCTGATGTTTTGACCAATGGCAAGGCTCCACTTTCTGTTTTGCGTTATTGTCTCCAGGTATTACAAAGATGGAGAGAGAAAGTGGGCCGGCCAGATGTTCCCCTTACAGCCAACAATTTAAGACCTTTTTGAAATCTTCCCTCGCAGTTATTATTTCTGAGGCTACCCTCTGGAATTCTGCGTTAACAAGGAGCCCAGAAGCTGCTGCATGCCCTGCAAAATCAACATTAAGGCACACAGCACTCCTGCCTTTGACATTTCTTAAGCGATGAGGAAATGTTATAATAATTCTGTGGAGAGGAAGGCATTCATGCTATAAGAAATCTGCATTTTGTTTCCTTTCAAGTTCTTGTGTATGCTATTTGAATAACACATTTTCACAAGTCACAGGAATGAGCCTCTGGGTTCCCTGTGAAATTCTGCCATAGTCTTTGCTTCAAGGTCCTGCTTCTGTTTCTTGCTCTCAGAGGTGGAGGAAAGGGGGGGTGCGGTGGGGGTGTACCGCCCCGGGGGTCTTCGTTGAGGGTGTGACATTTGGCACACTGCCTGCCTGCAACTCCCAAGCCTACCCCGAGCCATCGGGGGAAGGAGGGAGCTGCGCCACTTTGCCGGTGGCATTCCCTTCTCCCTTCATTTTGACAGGGGGAGGCTTGGGAGCCACGGACAGGCAGTGTGCCGAACATCCGCCATCGACAGCTTCCTCCACCCCATGGGCAGCATGCTCCGCCCCCAGCTGCAGGCCACGCCCCCTGCTCCGTGCACCTGAGTGGCCATCCCACGCCTGGGAGGGCACCCTCTGTGTCCCGCTCTACTCGGGAGTGCGTCCGTCCTGGCCAGCACGGGCATATGCTCCGCCGCTGCTTGCTCTCCCTTTCACTGCAGGCCATTTGGCTTTCCAGCCTATCAGTTTCATGCTTTCGACTTTTAAACTCCTGAATTCAGTGCTGCCAGGTGCTTGAGTCTGGGGGAGGGAGTTGCAACAGGTGGATGACCTGCAGCAAGGCTAAGTCAAGCAGGCAGCAAACAAGTTAAAATCTGTAACTTGGGAGGCAGTCCAAAAGCCAAGAGTCTAGCAGTGCAAAGGAAGATACCTGGTAAAGCCCTTGTGGGAGTCCGTTCTACTGTCAAACAGCTCTTACTGTCAGAAAGTTCTTCCCCGTGTTTAGTCAGAATGTCATTTTTTGTAATGCAGGTCCTAGCCTCCGGTACAGGAAGAAAACAAGCTTGCTCCAACCTTAATGTGACAGTCCTTTACATATTTGAACATAGCTATCCTATCTCCTCCCAGTCTCCACTTTACCAGGCTACCATACCCAATTCTGTCAACCACTCCTCATAAGGCTGAAAGCAACATATTTCAGCATTCAATAGAAAAATGTGTTCCTTCCTATGGAGGACTGTCCTATATAGATGCTTTGATTGCATTCCCACTGTCATAGGAAATCTCTTCTCTCAACTACTGTTTTATCTTTTCATCTACCGATAGCGGAACAGCAATCTTCAGTTATCATAATTTTTATTTTCACAGCTTCAAAGTCCTGGTTGTTTTTGATTAAATCATGGCAGGAAAACCTTGGACTGTAATATATTCAGCACATCCATATATTCTCCTTGAAGAGGTTTTCTTTGCTAAGTTTGAAAAAGTGCACAAAGGAAAGCCTTTTCTAGCTTGTCTTTTAACTTGCATTTTTAGTATATTTATTCAGAACTAAAGGAACGACTTAACTTTCAGAGCGTTTGTTGTACGCACAGCAAAAGAGTTTGTAACGGATGAAATGGACTCTGGTGTGTGAAAATGTAGGCCATAATAAATAATTGCCATAATTGTTGGTCTTATGCCATAATTGCTAGTCCTTAAAGTGCCACAACCCTTCTCCCCAGCATGGTTCAACTTCCATACATTCACTATGAGCCAAGAGTTCCAGAATGCAATTGGCCTAAACGTATATTGGTTTATTCACAACATGCATTCAGAGGTTACTGTAGAAACAAGAAATGTCAAACTTTTTGAAGAGGGCTAAGGAACCCTTCAGAGCAAATTTAGGGATTGGAATGCAGCAGGGGTAGTGGGAAGCACAAAAAAAATGAATTCCCTCCCTTGATGGAAGTATTACCATGTGTTTCCCAAACTTGGGTCTCCAGCTGTTTTTGGACCTATGATTCTCATCATCCCAGTGGTCAGGGATGATGGGAATTGTAGTCCAAAAACAGCTGGAGACCCAAGTTTGGGAAACACTGTGTTAGATATAACCCAGTGATAATCACACACGTAAGCATAAGTTAACATCTACGAATAAAATATTACTGATTTTTATAAAAGAGCTTTATAACAGCCAATGTACCATGTAGCTCAGACAACAATCAAGACTCAGTTGCCAACTTTCAACATATTGACATACTACTTTTGCAATTTGACCTTGGTAGGTGGCAATCATAGAAAGGGGTCCATCATCATGCAGCTCTTGGGGTATGGGGGTTTCCCCCCCTGAGGGTTTGGAGGGGCTTTAAAAGTAAACCCTTAACGTTGAATTTGTGTGGGTGGAATGAATGCAGCATATTGTTGAGAGGGCTAAACGTCTGGTTATCGAAAAGTGTTGGTGAACTGGAAGGTCAATCACATGAAAAGTTACATTGTAGCCTGGGAACCTTAACAAAATGAGTCCATACATTGAGCTGGGAGTGATTTTCAATAGATGCAACACAGTGGCAGGATGACATGGGCTGCCATACGTCATTTGCAATGTTAGTCATGGCTGAACTTAAGAAGAAGTCAATGCAGAGGCTTCAAAAAAGAGCTGACATATTGTAGCGGCTAAGAGTATAAACTGTGAGCTCAAATCTCAACAGTTCAAATCCCAAGGTTCAAATCTCAGCTCAGCTATGAAATCACTAGGTAACTGTGGGCAGGTCGTTGTCTTTCACACTCCTATCTGCAGGGATGGGCTAAATGATCTCCAGCGAACATTTTAATGACAGAAATCGGAGTAGAGGACAGCTTCCTGAAAAGTTTCCTGAAAGACCCACAGAGTGTGTATCCATTTCTTACGATTTTCCTCCTGTCCACAGCCGCAACTCCCGGCTTCCTTTCAACAACAGATTACCTTCTTCCAAGTGGCATAATCCCAAAGCCAATTTGGTTTGGCAATGTGATGATACCACTGAGGCAAAGCAGAATCCGATTCGGAACAAAGGCAGTGCTTCCCGATCTGGAAGAATGCAAAGAACATAAGAAGAACTTCGCTGGATCAGGCCAAAGACACATCTAGTCCATAGTCCTGTTCTCACAGCGGCCTACCACATGCTTACAGGAAGCTCATAAGCTGAATAGGCACTAAACTCACTCTGAAGTCATTGCATTTGCCCAGTGGCGGAGGAACGGGTGTGTGGGCCGCCCTGGGTGTCATCACTGAGGGGTGTATGTGACAAAATTACAAAAATATGAGGTTAAAAAAAATTGGGCTCATGAAACTTTTTAGTTCAGTCAACAAATGTAACAAAATGCGGCTAGCACTGGGTGCCACACCGCAGGGGCTGGCACTTACCACGGGGCCTGCACCGTGCCTGAGACATCTCTCCTGGGAGTGACGTGGTGGCTTCGGCGCTTGCAGGCTTCACGCTGCCTGAAATGGCAGTGTGGGACTTGAGTCTGCCCTCCACCTCTCTCTCAACCGCCCTACAGCTGAGGGGGAGGCAGCAGAGAGGCTCCAAGCAGCGCACCCTGCCCCCATGGGCAGCTCGCCCCGCCCAGCTGCAGGATGCATGCGCCACACCCGGCACCTGAGCAGCTAGCTACGCCGCTGCATTCGTCATCACGAGATTCTGTCAAGTAACCAAACTTGATTGGCCATGTGATTTTGTCACTGTGACTAGGATGAAGAGAAGCTCTTCATCAATAACGTTACTGCATCTGCGATTGCTCAGAATCGCAAAAATGACTCTCAAAGAAATAAATAACTATCTGACACTTAGAAGACATCTGAAGGCAGCCCTGTTTAGGGAAGTTTTTAATGACTGACGTTTTGATGTACTTTTAATCTTTTGTTGGAAGCTGCCCAGAGTGACTGGGGAAAACACAGCCAGATGGGCGGGGTAGAAATAATAATAATAAATTAATCATCATCATCTTCATCATCATCTTCATCTCAGTGGAGCAATGCTGCTGCCGCTCAAATGCCAGGTGGTGTGGGTGGAGTCACAAACACCTTGCTTGGATGTGTGTTAGGGGACAGCCTGCCTTCCTCTCCAGTGCCACTCAGCTACACCGTTTAGCCTACCATGGAGTGTTGTTGCAAAGTTTATTTAGATAAAGAATGCTAAGGAAGTTGGGTATTTAGAAGAGAGAAAAAATCACAGTATAAATATTAACTATCATTAGCATCTCAGAAATAATGAATGATAGTAGCGGATGGGTGAGAGATTGCCTACTCTCGATGGGGTTACACTCCCTCTGAAGAAGCAGGTATGTAGCTTGGGGTACTCCTGCATCCATTGTTGTCACTGGAGGCTCAATTGGCCTTGGTGGCATGGAGGGCCTTCCATCAGCTCAGCTGGTGGCCCAGCTGCTCCCTTCTCTGGTCAGGGATTGCCTACATTCTGCCATCCATGCTCTGGTGACCTCTAGGTTAGATAACTGTGACATGTTATATGTGGGCTGCCCCTGAAAATGGTTCAGAAACTTAAGCCGGAGTAGAACTCTTGCTCACCAGGGCAAGGCAGTTTGAGCATATAACACCAATACTGACCCGACTGCACAGGTGGCCAATTGGTTTCTGGGCCCAATTCAAAGTGCTGGAACAGCTCAGGACTGCAATACCACTGGTTTTCCCCATATGAACCAACCCAGACCCTGCAATCATCATTTGAGGCTCTATTTTATCAAAGGAAGCTATTGGCTTAGTTCTGAAAATGCTGGGGTGTGTGGGGGATATAAATTGATTGATTGATTGATTGAATGAATGAATTAATAAAAATGTAACATGTGGGTCTGCATTATTACCACTTTGAAAACAAATGACTATTTGAAGAAATATGCCAAGGGTTGTGAACAAGACGGTGGTAAAAAAATTTCTAGAAGGAAATGAAATAAAGGATAATAACATGAATATATCCTTCCCTCCCAAACTCGCCACCCCCAATCTATTTCTGAACAGACACAAATATCTTAACATGCAGCATATGAGTAATTCTCCTATGCAACTGAGTTTAGGAAGCAGAGATCAGATACCAAAGATCTGCCTTGAACCATAAGGAAATGAGAGCAGTTTCTAATTAATGTGGTAGACAGTCCTGGCTTTGCCATCTTCCAATTTTGGCAGAAAGATGTCATCTGCTTTGTCTTTCTTCCCAAAGGTGCCAAGGAAGCAAAGTGCTAATTCAGTCACATCTTGCTTGTAAGAGCAGCAAAATGGCCTGCTCTTCACATCCTCCTTCAAAACAATTACCTACTCCACATTTATATGACCACTGTGTCTGCCTTTGGGTCACCCCCAAGTTATAATTGCACCAATACAATGTAGTGGGCGTTACTAGACTAGAGGAGAGGAGGGACATAAATGTCACATATTCAAATGTTTGCACACCACTGTACTTTTGAGTGCCTTTTACTGTTGCCTCAACCGAGCAGAACTTTGTTGAAACCCTCCAGTATGTTGGAGGACTACATAGTCAAGCTGGGAAAAAATAAATGAATAAACTCATGGCTTGTATCCAGTATTGTCCCTTCTGCTCCCAGAGGACTCTTTGACCCAGAAGAAGCTTCCATGAATGGAGAAAAGAAGAGGGCAATGTGGCTGGTTCTCCATTCCTTCTGCAGCCATTTGTACTTCCATCTGCTCCAGAGAGTCAGGGTATCCTCTGGAACTGCATAAAAGGTGGCATGGAGGGTTGTAACCCAAATGCTGTGATGCCAAGTAAGATGGGGCCGGAATGAGTGCTGACTTCCTCAATAAAACTGCTGGAATTTCCCAAACCAAGAGTCCAAGTCTTTTGTCTGAGGATGAGAGCCAGGACAATAAAGTGGGAATTTTTTTATTATGAAAAATGCCTCCATCCTACTTTCATTCATTTGGACCAATGGGTCTTCAGTGAATGGAAGGGCAGGATATAGCCCCATCTCTTTGCCATAGAAGGAGGCATAAGGGGAGAGGGGAGATAATTATTTTTAGATATTATGTCTCACATAAAAGAAAAGGAGCCCTCAGGAACCAAGAAAGGACTTGTCCACAGAACCCTAGTGAAAGTAACACAGAGAAAAGAACAAAACAATAGTTGTGTCAGCAGCTGAAGATATATCATGGAAAAGAAGTAAAGAAAATTGGCCACACAATTTAGTAAGTGAGAGATAATTGAAAATGTGAGTAAGTGCAGATTCAGCGGAATGACAAAAAAAAAGCCCACCCACATTGAAAATGGGCTATGAAGAGCAAAATAAAATTGATATATCAAGTAAGAAGTACTTGCATTCAAGTACTTGCAGATTGAAAGGTACAAGAGAATTAGAGCAATAATTACAGAAGGAAAGAAGATCAAGAAATAATAAGGGAAACAAAAGGTGACTTTCAGGGTGTGTGTGGTTTTTTTAAGTACTGGAAGAAAGTTGGAGATTACCATATGCAACATTAAAGGAAGAATTGTAGCAAAATATATACTCCATTGTTTTTTAAATAAAATAAAATAATGATCTAGCACTATCTGAGCTGCAAGACCTGGCCTTGCTAGATTGGGAACTGTCCATAGCTAATAACAGTACAACATTCAAAATAGACCAAAGAGTATCTATTTAAAAGGCCCTGCTAAAAACAACATCCCCAGCCAAGGAATCCCTCACTTACATCTTCAAATGGCCAAACGTGATTGCTCATATTATTTCTGTAAAAAATATTAAAACCATGAGTACTTCATAGTAAAGCATCAAGTCTGTAGATTTTATACCAGCTTTTCCATTTAACAACCACCTGATCAAGTTAGAACTTGATGCTTTTAACGGCATAAACATTAGTGAATGGGGATGAGAGTCCAGCCAAAGAATGTTGGCCAGTCACCAAGAGTATCGAACACTAGCTTTTTTAATAGTACAAAATTACCAAGGCATCAAATTCTGAAAACAAGTAATGCTCTTCTAGGCTGCATCAACAGAGAAGCACAGTGTCCAGATCAAAGATGTCATAATCCCGCTCTATTCTGCCTTGGTCAGACCCCACCTGGAGTCCTGTGTCCAGTTCTGGGTACCACAATTTAAGAATACCTTGACAAGCTGGAACATGTGCAGAGGAGGGCAACCAAGATGATCAAGAATCTGGAAACAAAGCCTTATGAGGAATGGCTGAGGGAGTTGAATATGTTTCGCCTGAATAAGAGGAAGCTGATAGGGTAGCCATCTTCAGATATCTAAAGGGATGTCACAGGGGAAGATGGAGCATGCTTGTTTTCTCCTGCTCCAGAGGGTAGGATCCAAACCAATGGCTTCAAATTACAAGGAAGGAGATTCCAACTAAACATCTGGAGTTTAGGAGGGAGTGGATGGGCTCCCTCAGAAGGTAGTGGATGCTCCTTCATTGTAGGTTTTTAAGCAGAGATTGGATGGCCATCTCTCAAAGATACTCTAGTTGAGCTTCCTGCATTGCAGGGGGGGTGGACTAGATGATACTTGAGGTGCCTTCCAACTCTACTATTCTGTGATTCTGTGTCTTTGGACTACAGTACTTCAAATTTTGAGGGGAACACTACAGGCGTGATATAGCAACATGGGAACTAGCTAATTCTGTAGTGTGGGAAACAGCTCGCAGAAAGCTGAGTAAGTAAGCCGCCCAGAGTGGCTGAGGAAACTCAGCCAGATGGGCGGGGTATAAATTATAAATTATAAATTACTACTACTACTACTATGTATGAAATAAATGGGGTGAAATTCATAACTAATGGAACAGCTTGCATTCTTGGTTGAAAAACATGAAGCAAAGACTTCGTTTAGGAGTGCGCAGCTGTAATTTAAACTTCTGAGGGCTTTATGCCCGTATTACATGTAGAGCAATTTTTCATCATATAGTTGTTAGAGATATGGATCTTGGTGGTATACCCGGGACTGGTCTGTATCACTTCTTGCAGACAGAAAGCCTGCAGCACGTAGAAAACTGTTATGGAAAGGGACTATCAAGGTAAAGGGACCCCTGACCATTAGGTCCAGTTGAGAACGACTCTGGGGTTGCGGCACTCATCTCGCTCTATAGGCCGAGGGAGCTGGCGTACAACTTCCAGGTCATGTGGCCAGCATGACTAAGCCACTTCTGGCAAACCAGAGCAGCGTATGGAAGCACCGTTTACCTTCCCGCCAAAGTGGTACCTATTTATCTACTTGCACTTTGACGTGCTTCCAAACTGCTAGGTTGGCAGGAGCAGGGACCGAGCAACGGGAGCTCACCCCGTCACAGGGATTCGAACCGCTGACCTTCTGATCGGCAAGCCCTAGGCTCTGTGGTTTAGACCACAGTGCCACCAAGATATGGATCTTGGTGGTAAACCCGCGACTGCTCTGTACCACTTCTAGCAAACAGAAAGCCGGCAGCACACAGAAAACTGTTATGGAAAGGGACTGACCTCTAATTTTTCTATATGGAAGTATTTTAAATATATATATGTTTAGTCTTTGATATAGGTTACATATGACCCTTTAGTGCAACAGAAGTGGGGCAATAGCTTTTAAGGAGATTATAAAATGGTTACATTAAAAAAAATAAATCCTGAGCAAGAAGACAACTTTTTGACTTTGGAATTTTGGCTTCCAAGCAGTCGGCAGAAAAATAATGTCTCAAAATCACACATAGCTGTCTGCAAGCAAGACTTATTCTGATTCGTTGAATTTATATACTGCCCTATACCCGGAGGTCTCAGGGCGGTTCACATACATTTTTAACCAAAAAATTATAATCAACCGGACCACACCCAGCATAAAAAGCCCTTCTATCTTTAATAGAATCTTTTGCACTGAAATTAACAAATCTATTCTACATGTTAGGCACATGGGAAATTAAACCTAGTTTCCTTAGCCTTGTGCATAAACTAGCACAAGACATAAAAAAGGCATACAAATAATACTTCTTCTTTAAGGTGCCATTTAACAAAAATGTTCAAGGACAACTTCTTACCCTTTTTTAATATTTGAACTCTTCACACTGCTCATGAAACTGAGAGCAGGATGTGCCCCTAAATATTGGAATACAGTATTCTGGGTTGGGAAGTGAAGAGAATTTCTTCAGCCACCCCTGAGCTGCCAGCATATTTTAATTATTACTCGCTATCACCATCACCACTTCCATAGAGTTGTTATAACATTTTGCAGCTCTTCGCTTACTGTTCCTTAAAACCCTGTGAGATACAGGTGAGGCTGAAGCAAAGTGGCCACAATTGCACATGGTGCTAATGTCTGGTTTTAGTATGATATGAACAAGAAGCACATCACATAAGGAGTCTGTGTGCTTCTCCCTCCCCTTTGGCCAGGAGGATGGAGCTGGGAGAGCATGCCCACTCCAGCTCATGCACATCTGGCTGAGCTATCACGCAACATGGCCAACGACTTGACCAGTTTGAATTGGTGTCTCCCCACCTCACCTTCCACAACAGGTGTCCAACCTGCACATTAGACTCTCCGCCTGTTCAGGCACACATGCTATATTAAACTTGCGCTTAGATTTGGCATTCTCTGGAGGCGCAAATATGAAATATTATTTCAGTCGGTTAGAGCATGGTGCTCCTAATGCCATGGTTGCTAGTTCCACCCTTGTATGGGGCAACTGCATATTCCTGCATTGCAGAGGGAGTTGTGCCGGATGATCCTCAGGGTCCTTTCCAACTCTACCATTCTGTGACTCATAGAATCATAGAATCATAGAATCATAGAGTTGGAAGAGACCACAAGGGCCATCGAGTCCAACCCCCTGCCAAGCAGGAAACACCATCAGAGCACTCCTGACATATGGTTGTCAAGCCTCTGCTTAAAGACCTCCAAAGAAGGACTCTATGGTTTTAATCTCGTTCTATCACAAGTGGGCCTTTGATTAGGCAGTATACGGCAGCTACCTAAGGCCGCATCCTAAATTTTGAGCACCAATGAAGTGTAGCAGAATTAGAGACAAGACAGCGCTGATCCCTGGGGCACAACCAACCAGGAAGTTCTCTGATATGGAAGGACCACTGAGATGAATGGGAGATGTTTCCATTCATTTCACAGAGACTTGGATAATATAGTTTCCTAGAGGAATGTATCCTAGGACAACTAGCAGACAAGAAAAAAATTGCTTGGCTTTTCTGTTTTGGATACCCCAGTCTCTTGAACTGGCCCCCAATGCCCTGAAATGCAGCCAAAAGACAAGCCCACATGGATCTTATTACTTTAATCCGATGCCAAATAATATTTTATTCCCGCCCCCAATTTCCTCCTACCAGTCACCCACACAAGGGCTGGCACCACCCCCAAGCCTCCTCCTCTTCCGCTCCCCCACTGCTCTGCCACCCCTCCCTCTCTCCTCAGTCATCTACTCCCAATAAATGCTGCTAGCACTGCCATCCCCCCCTCTCCTCCTGGCCCCTCATCCTCTGCTTTTGGTTTGTCGCGTTACTAGTGGCAATAGTTTCCCCTCCAGCCTGCCTCATTCTGGGTGAGACAGCTGGGAGAGCGCCTTAGATGGACCCCCCTGGCCTTTTCCCAGTGAGTCAGGGAGGAGGAGGAGAGTCCTGCAGGAGCCTCGCCAGGTGGATTGGTGGCGGCAGAGCCTGTGGGCCGTGAGGCGAGCAACGAGGGGGACCAGGGCTATCAATTTGTCACAGCCACTTCACAGGTATTGGCTTTCCCCATGAATGTGCTGGCCTTGTCCCCACCCTTCCATACATACATACTATTCAGTCAACTCACATCCCTAGAGAGTTGCTGTCTCCGTTATGCTTGTACACAGAGATGGGTTGAGTATAGGAAAGCGAGGAGGTTAAAATGCATTCAAAAAGGCTGGGCACATTGCAGCCCCATTTCAACAGGGTCTTACTCAAATTAGGGTTCAGACTTTCCTTCCTGCCCATCACGCCCTTTCTCCCTTGCCTTATCACATGCCAGACTTCCATTTAAATTATGGCACTTGTTGTTTACAAAGAAAGGGAAGATTTGCGTGCTCCCTCTCCCCCGACCAGTTACATGCCCTGTAGGTTATTTTCTGCTGCAGATTATGAGGATTGTGGTCATCTGAGAAGCCACCTCACAGTGTCTCTCCTGCCATCGTTGTAATTCGTCTTTGGGTTACAAAGTGGTGAGAGGGAACTGTTAATATTGTCTTCCTTATTGATACTTCACGGTTCCACACTCACCCAAATCCATACCTCTGGTTAAGCTCTGGTTACTAAAATGTATTAGAATGCTCTCCCCTCCACCCGTTGGCATATATAAATCTTAATGATACCATGGCACTTGCATCGCCCTTGTGAGACCTAGCTGCACCCAGGCTCCACCCACCAATCTACAAGGCCTTGCCCCTTGGACTCCTCCCCCTGGGTGCATGCAGCAGTATCCCTCTTCTTATCTGTCAAATGTTGCAGAAGATGACATTTTGTGCAGTCCATTCAGAGACAGGCAATGGAGACAGGGGTATTACATAAGACAGGCCTGATTCACCGACTCTTTTGTACACCTGAACTGGGGAGGTGGGAATAAGCAACACTCTTTCCTAAAGCACTTAACTGAAGTCTCACTGGTTTCAACTTTACTAGATTATCTGAAAAGAGTTAGGTGGTCTGGTGGCATTTTCAGAGCCAACCTGGGGGAGAATTGAAGAAGAAGAAGAAGAAGAAGAAGAAGAAGAAGAAGAAGAAGAAGAAGAAGACAGACTTAAAATACAAAGAGGGTGAAACTGCTTCATAAGATTGCAGTCCTAATATTAGATGGGAATCATGTCTGTCTGGTGCTGTTATTAACAGGCTGTGTTCAGTTCTGCAAACTGAAACCATCACATGGCTAAATCTCTGTTGCCTCAATTGCCCAGGGATTCTAACCATCACCAGTGTTTTAATATGACTGGAAGCCTCCCAGAGGGTTTTTTCTAATACGGTTCAGGTAAAGGGTTAGCCTTTGAGCATCAGCATTGCTGGTGGGTCTTATCTGCAGTGACTCACAATTCACAGAAAAAAAAGGGGGGTTGCTAATTAAAAAGAAACTAAACCACCACCTTAATGAACAGAGAGATGAGACATGGATTCCGTGCTGCACAAAGGAAGGTCAGAATGGTTATTGCTACAGTCAATATGCACCCTGGTTGGATCTGCAAATGCACCAAAGTTAACCCCCAGGTTCTTTCCTTCTCTCTCTCTCTCTCTCTCTCTCTCTCTCTCTCTCTCTCTCTCTCCTTCACTTCTTAAATAAATTCAGCGTGTCTGTAGCATACACCAAGAGAAAAGAAATATTGCCCAAAGGGCAGGTTCACTACTCTGAAACCTTTCTCCCATAACACAATCCTGAAAGAAAATCCATGGCATTTATGATGACTGCAATTTTTTTTTTTAAAAAAAATTGGCCATGTCCCACCCTGGTTGCTAGGAGATGTCCCTTCTAAGACATCATGCTGTATAAACAATAAAGCATTTCTGTCGACATAGCAATTGTCTAAACCACTGAATCAAGAGGCACTTATTGGCATGGTCACCCCCTGCCTCCTCCACTTCTATATTCTGCTCATATGACAACATGAATAATCACAAAGGCACCACACACTTGCTATTGTTAAACCCAAGCCTACTTGAAAGAAAATACCCAGCTCCCTTGTAAGAAAGTTAATGGGAGGCTATGAATTTCAACTCTGACTCCAAAAACGCACGCACGCACACACAGAGAGAAAGACGCATGTTGAGGGGTGACCCTTTTTGAAGACTGCATTCCTGCGAGTGTTTGGGGCGGGACGGAAAGAGACCCTGGTTTCATTTTTAAAGCATAAAATAAAGTTTGTGGGTGGGGATCATGAACATCTATATCATCCTTGCTTTTCAAGTGGAAAAGCCAGGAAATCAACCCTTAGGGCTGCATTTTATTCCCCTAGTTTCATCTATGCAGAAAATGAGACAAGTGCAGTAATTTAACAGAAAGCCTGCTCATGCCCCTTTAAATGGGAGAAATACCCATTGCATGCTGCAGTAGACACTTTGCTGCAGCCATCTATATACAGCCTTCTAACGGTCTTACTGTATCAGAAGGCTCCTTAGTGCCTTTTCTCTCTCATTACACTCAGCACTGCTTTTTGCAGTGAAAAGAGAAGGGGGGTGGGGAGGAAGAAAGCTGAGGAAATGAGAAGCTGCCACCCAAGCCACAGAGGCGCATATGTACAGAAGGAATTTACAATGTGTCCTTTAAGGAAACACATGCATCAGTGCTCAGAGCCTATTAGATTATGCGTCCCTTAGGGAATATCACAAAGGGACATGAAAATGCAACATAACCTCATTCCTGTGTTCAGACTATAGGCATCTGAGCTGCTTCTGTATCTTTTCCTTAAAGAATATTCACAGCTATTAAGCACCAAGAAACCACCACAGGGCCCTTTTCTGGTGCGTAAGGTGTCCTCTTAAAGGGCAAGCCCACACAGCGTCTTCATTTAGGGTTCTGCTCTTATTTTCCACTATTGTGTTTCAAGTCTTACGTTGGGCGAAGCCAGCTGGCTTCAGTCAAAATTCAGCAAGGGCTAGTACACACTAGATTGGCATGCCCAGGACTCAGTTTACCCCAAGTACCTCTCCACCCAGGGTAATTACAACACAACTGGGGGAGGGGATGTTGGAACGGGGCTCAGTAATCTCACACCAATATTTCAACCTAACAAAAGAAAGTTTATAACAACAGTTGATTTAGGCGTTATTTCCCCATAAAATAGGCCGTCAAGATAAAAAACACATATTGCAGCAGCACATTCAGTGACTTCTGTTGAAATTAATGGATTATTTGAAAGGTGAACATGTGAGAGAGCCCCAGCAGAATTTCTGCACAGATTTCTTACCAACAGATCACAAACCAACTATTTATCCTCACGTGAGAACTACGCAGATGCTAATTGTTTAACCTGCAAAACTGCCATTTCTTAAACTGACTTCCATTGCACTGAAATAAAACAAGCTCACATCTCAAGACAATGTGATAATCTGCTGGGGGGTGGGGTGGGGTGGGGTGGAGAGAATGCCCACCACCTGCGCTGGTCACTGCAACAAATCTAGAATCTCTGACTTTAAAAAAAGAAACATTTGCCTTTCAAAGCGACCCCCACCCCCACCCACCACAAGTTTTGGCTTGCAATGACATTTCACAGCCTTAACAATTATCCACAGTCACCAAGTAACAAGCGTACCACATCTCTGCTCTCACTGCAGTGTGAGATGTCAAAGTAAAACAAAGGAATCCATGTAAAGAAATTGCTGTTACAAATAAAGGTACCTTTTTCTTCCGATCCTTGGATCTTTTCCTATGTTTTCTCTTTTTCTCATTTTCTTCTTCGGCGTTAAGTTCTAAATCTCTGTTTTTCTTGAGCTGTGATGCTGCGTGAGCCATAATGCATTAAGAACACCCTTTGCAACAATCCTTCCTGGTATATAAGGTGATATCCTCAGGCACCTTTAACCAGCTCTCATCACAAGCAATGCCTGGAAGAAAAGCTGTGGCTGGAGCCAGGAAGACATTCACAATTCAAAGGTCTTGACGAAGCTGGCAGATGCTACACCAATTCATGCTTGCAACATCTCTTCCAGTACCTTTCTGTACCTGAAGCTCGGCAAAACAGTGCAGCCATCCTAATGCATTTAACGTAACGAGAAAGACAGCTGGGGCAGAGAAAGCTGTATTATGGCTGCATCCCCCCACCACCAGCTGGAAGTGTCTAAGTGATTCCACTGAAGGGGGTATGCTGGAAATGATGGCTTCCTCTTATAAACACTCCAGAGCAACAACTCCTGTCGGATCAGTGTTTTTCTTCAAAAATCCTCACATGCATTTTAGAAATCCACCCCTCAGAAACAACGGCTATGATTTATACTCCCTCACTTAATTCTGCATGGTGAGCCACTTAACCCACAATGAAATGGAGCAGCTCCCACTTTAGATTAACTGCTGATGGTGACAAAAATAAAATAAAAAGATATTTCTCCTCCCCCCTTCATTTTACCATGGAGACCCTGACTGCATTATGTAGAAAACAATGCATGCATTGCTATATCTTAACAGCATGCCCTTTATGCTGAATGTTCGATCTTGCTGCAAGGATTACAGAAAGCACTGTTGTCTTATTCTTCCTTTCTTTTCGAAACACATGCTTATTACAACACATCTTGGGAGGGGGGAGGGGGGAGATGTGATCATGCGAGCGCACGAAACAGGCCTCTAATTCATAGGAAATTTCCTGGCAATTTTCTTTTACATGATCGAAAGGGGGGAAACAGAACCCACCCCCCTACACAGCCAGGAATCTGTGTAACAAACCCTATTTCCTTGCACTGAGCAACGTAGACGTAGGCTTTTATGGAAGGGCTTGCTTCGATCACCTTGCTATTTTTGCCACCTGAGTCCTCAGTGACTGCAGCTTTTGAATATTCATTAGGGGAGGTAAAATAGCATCAGTATAAAAAGACCTGCAGGGGGCATTTTCCACTAGCATGGGCTCAAAGGAGATCAAGACAATTTGTACCACATGTCTTTCTGTATCTGTTGGCATCTAAAATTATGCATATATCGAATATATATAGAGAGAGGGAGACCATACTGTGTATGTATCAACACAATGTATTTATATATGTGTGTGTGTTTCTGTGAGTGAGCATTTGTGTTTGCTCACATACACAGACACTAGCATTATTGTTTACAATAGCAGGGCTATAGAGAAACCAGACAAGGAAGGAACCAACTTGTCAAATAGAAATAGAAGGAGCAGCCTTTTTAAGGGGCACTGTGATCGCATCTCCTTGCTCTAAATACAGTTCTGGAATCCCGGGGTCTGTGACAAAGGACTCAAGCAGAGATTTCCCTTGGGGTTACTAGAGGAATTATTTGTGTGTTGCCCAACCCCCCCAAGCCTCGCAGAGGCAGAAGCTACACTCCTCCTTGACCTTCTTCCCAGATTATTATTTCCCTCTACACATCTTGATTGGCAGAGGAAGTAGAGTGCTGACCCACTTCTTTATCCTTCCCTAACCAGCGCAATGCAGGCAAGCCATATGCCTTTCTCTGTCTGGTGTTGACTGGTGGTGCTGAAGGCCAATGGTGCCCATCCTTGGTTTTTCATAGGTTTTCGGCTTCTCTGGGGTCCTCCCTATCGCCTTCACAGAACCTTAAAAGTGCACCACAGGTCTGTATGGTCTCACAGAGTTCTCACACTCTCCCTTTCTCCTTAGGGCTTGTTAGGGTACCCAGCGTTTGATTTTAAACATATCTGTGTCTGTCCCCTGCTCCACTCTGCTCCAAGATGGGTCCCAAAGACAGACCAAGGCCTGGGAGAGACAGGATAAAATATGGCACCTCATGGGAGGGGACAGAATTGGAACCAAGCATAGCGTGTTGAATAGAGCTTGGCAGAATTTGATCTTTACTGGCTTTCCAGATCTAGGACAGGACACCTAACAGCAGGGATCACTGAACATTACAAGCAGTAAATATTAAGCTATATATAAACTACACAATTATGTAGAATAACATAATAAACTACCATGTGATACCTTTGTAACAAAGGTAAAGTAAATGACCTCTGGACGGTTAAGTCCAGTCAAAGGCGACTTTGGGGTGCAGTGCTTATCTCGCTTTCAGGCCAAGGGAGCCAGTGATTTTTTTTTATGTCAAGTTTAGTGATGAGAGGAAGATGGAAATCTGGCTCAGGAAATTCCCTCTATTTGTTAAATAAAAGAAAGGTGCTTCACATACAGTATTCTAATCGCACACAGCATCATGTTATAACATAGCATATTCCAGTGAGATCATATTTAATTCCTAAGATGTAACTCTCATAAAGTTTTATTAATGTAATATAAATGGATCCTGATAAAGCAATAGCATTTCGCCCAAATAACAAGCCAAAAAGGGAATCTCTAGAACATGGGGTTCTTAACCTGTGGTCCATGCATGGGCTTCAGGGAGTCTGTGAACTGACCACACACAAAAAATCCCAGTGCAATAAAATCTTGCAAAAAAGTGCATATTTCTGGGGAGGAGGTCCACAGCTTTCAACAGATTCTCAAAGGGGTCCATGACACACACACACGGTTAAGAAGTACTGTTCTATAAGTTATATGTGACTTTAATGGTGCATAACCTTGCCTTCCTCGTGCTCAGTGGACCATGTCAAAATCTCAGTTCTTCTTCCTTCAAGCTCACTGTAAACTTTTCATGACCTGGGATAAAACCCAGGAAGGAGAAAGAAGGGTTTTAAAAGAGGATCCCACATCCCTGCCTGTCTGCCTCCTCACCTCAGAGTGAGGAACATTGTCCCCCACAAAGGCTTGCCTCTTAAAATTTATGGGTGGGTGGTGGGTGCCCCACTCCCCAACAGAGAGTGTGGTACATTATTCAGTTGTGTGGTGGGTACGTCATAAGGGCACCCCATTGTCTTTCAAGACAGACAGCTGCCAACAAAATCCTGCCCTGGTGGGCAGCCTGGCTGCTGCATTCTGTACAGTGGTACCTCAGGTTACAGATGCTCCAAGTTACAGACACTTCAGGTTACAGACTTCGCTAACCCAGAAATAGTACCTCGGCTTAAGAACTTTGCTTCAGGTTGAGAACAGAAATCGTGCTCTGGCAGCGCGGCGGCAGTGAGAGGCCCCATTAGCTAAAGTGGCGCTTCAGGTTAAGAACAGTTTCAGGTTAAGAACAGACGTCTGGAACGAATTAATTTCTTAACCCGAGGTACCACTGTATAACATGTTGCAGTAATCTAATCTAGAGGCTACCAGAGTTTAGATGAGAGAAGTTGGGCTATCCCGGTCCAGATAAGGGCACAGCTGGGCCATCAGCCAAAGCTGATGGAAGGCACTGGGCACCACTATGTACACTCTAGGTACACTTAACACACTGCTTCTGGCTCCAGGGCAGACTCCCAATGAACAACCCTGTATGATACAAGTCTTTGTAAACACGAATTTGTTGCATTTGTACTTTAGAAGTATACACCTCATGGGTGTCACCTATTTTTATAGAAAAGAACTAACTTTGTTGTTATTGTACTTCACATCATTAATATTTATTAGTGAGGATGGGGTAAAGAATCAAAATGGAACACCCTTTAACAACTGCATAATATTATTGGAGCCGACATTCCAGAAATGTCTGAAGTTTGCTCTTGCATCACTTCCAAGACAGGTAAGATGTGTAAATAATGAATTTGCGCTATGCAGCTCTACGCCTACTCTGACAAAAACAGAATGGAAAGCAGCTCCTCTGACCTAATTATTACACTCAAGAGACCACATTGGCTGTGAGTCCTGGAAGGACTGCTCCCTGCCTTGCAGGCCTTTTCTACCTAGACTGCGAGGGTGTGGCTTTGACTGACTCCAGCGACAAAAATGGAGGCTGCTGAATAGATACTTGGGCTGGGGTGCTTTGAGGGTGGTTGTTGCTGTGGGGTGTTCCGGAGCCCCGTTCGCATCTAGAGGTAAACGTAACTAGCGACGGCGCATCTGCGTGCATGCGCGTTGCTTTTCGTTGTTTCTGCGCGTGCGCGTGATGTCATTTTGAGCGTCTGCGCATGTGCAAGCAGCGAAACCCAGAAGTAACGCGCTCCGTTACTTCCGGGTTGCCAAGGAGAGCAACTGGAACGCGCTCAACTCGAAGCATATTTAACCCGAGGTACGACTGTATTTTAGATCTTCTTGTGATTTAGATGGAAATTGTTCAGTTTGGTTGTGTATGTTTGAATGGTTTATTTATTGTTTATGACTATTTTTGATGTGTTGTTGTAAGCTGCCTTGAGCACAGTTTTAACTGTGGAAAGGCGGCATACAAATAAAATTATGTATGTATATATTTATTTGAATGAATGAATGAATGAATGGAAGCATGTAAGATGTTAGATAGAAAGCACTTCATTTTTATTTTTATTTTGCTTTAAATATTCAAAACTTTGGACTTCTTACAAACTCCAGTACAAAATTAATGGTGGCATTTAAGTCTACACAAGTTGTGGTTCCGTTTTAGGTCCACTCAGCTTGTAACCCACTAAGCGAAATTCAGCTTCATGAACCACCTGTTCTTTTCTTTTCGCAGCTGGATACCTGTGTCTGGGGGGCTGCGTTCAGCTTGGCGGGCTACAAGTTCTGCAAGCCCAGTTTATTTATTAAACAGGCTGGAATAGTGGCAAACAAATGCATGCATTTGTAGAGGGAAATTTCATTAAATTTACACACATAAAGTGACATTAGAATACCCCAGAATACCAATCTTTTAATTTTTTTTTAAATAAACTGGATTCTAGGACTTTCATGTCCTGCTTGTGAGGTTCCAGAGGCAGCTGTCTGGCCAGAGTTAAGACAAGGCTTCTGGACTAGACAGAATTTTGCTTTGATCCAGTCAGTTCTTTTCTGCCCTTTGTGTATACACCAGCCATGACAGTGCTTCATATTTACTTGTGGTTCAGCTCAACCGATCTTTTGCCCACGTTCATGTCACTTATTCAGGAACATGTACAATTTGTTATTCATGAGCAATAAACAGAAAACAGTAACACTGTATGAGAATCCTTCTATCTGCAATAGTATCAGTAAGTCAATCTACCCAAAGCAAATGGATCTGGGTATGACGCAGGAGCCAGGGACAGCAGCCAAAAAAAATCCCAAAATCAAATGTAGTAGCCTCCCCCGTCAGCTACGATGATGGTGTCTAAGCTCCAGACAACAGAAGCATACAAAATGCAGCTAAGGAAGATATATGCAAACAATTGCATCACAGTGCTGTAAATCAGGCACAAAGTCACTACCACAGTGGTTCTTCATACAAGCTCCAATCATGCTTCAAGGTCAGGGAGTGCTGCTTTTGAGACAGTGATGAGTCCTCTGAAGGATGCCCGGTCCATTCTGAAAGCAGTTCTAGGGCAAGGCTCCCTAGCACTTAGCAATCTATCCTGAAATAATTTTGTGCACAGTGTACTTGCTGACTACATATCCATCTTTCCCAAGAAAAGGATTCTTAGGTGCAGCCTTGTAAGCTGAGCCCACAAAACATTTCTACCAGCTCATCTGCTCATTGGAGTAGAATCTTGAGCTGACATAATAGGCTGTACCATTTCAGGCCAAAAGTGAGGGGTGATTTTATTTTTTTGTAGTGTGCTCTCACTTTTTAAAAAAATCCTGAACTCCCCACCCCCTCCACCCGCCCCTTCCCTGCAAGCATGATGCAAACTCATCAAGGAGAAAGGTTCAAGTCCAAACTGTTCTCTATTCTAGTTAAAGGGAGCAGTGTTGTTTTTAAACACAGGGCATTAAAATATGTAAGTATACTGATGTGGAAACAAGGTTGGCACAGCAGTGATGACTCATCTCATTGGGTACCAATGGCGCTTCCCTGTTACTTCCTCCCTGATTACTCCCACCCCCCAATTTGTAACAATGGGGATGCATGTGTGTTCCACTGGTGTGTTTCCCTCACAATGTAATTGTAAGAATAGACTTTTAATTTTTTTTTAAAAAAAGCTTTTTCAGTGCATGCTTATTATGGGGGTGGAGATACCAAACCCATTATGATACAGTGAGTAAATGTTACAACACCGGGCAATTCTAGTAATTTATGATTCAATGTAGAGTGTAACAGATGACCCCACCTCAACAATGTAGGAATAGCAGTTATTCTGGATTAAATAATCATTCACACAAAGCTGTGGTTCTGTGTATGAAGACATGGGGCAAATTCATTTATTTCTAGAATGGCTACCCTACTTCTCAAATTAAGTCAGAACCCAAGGCTATGAAAAATATAATAAAAGCACTTAAGAATCAATATAAAAACCAAACAACATAAAAACTAAAGCAGATAATAATAATAATAATAATAATAATAATAATAATAATAATAATAATGTAAAATCAACTGGTGAAATGGTTGGTGAAAAACAGCATTCATGGAAGCAGAATGTTGTTGAGAAGGAAAATGGAGGAGATCTCTTTAAGTCAGAAAAAGTCCAGTCTCCAATTTCCACCCACATCATCTCTGAAGTCAAGAGCACAAGCTACACAAATCTGCATAAGGAAAATAACAATTCTGTGAGGAAAAGCATTCTTTTTATTTTTGGATGCTGCATGCATGTGACACAACAAATATGATCTCAATGAGACATTCCCTCTTGTGTGGAAGAGAGAAGGAAGATGCTGAAATTATTGCTTAGAGACCTTACAAGCTAGACTGGCACCTGAGGGAGGGGGAGTCTGTCACCTGGCATTGCCACTACTGTTCTTGAAAACTTTTTAATAGTGTCCAGTTCCTTTTATAGTTTTGGCCTCTGTCCTCCCCAAATTAGAACTGAATTTTCTTGGCTGCTTTTACTCCTGTTTCCACCCTCTATTTTAGTGGATTTTGGAGGGATTCCCAACCCCCCATATCCTCCCAAAAAGAAATTAGCTGCCTTCAGAAATAAGATGGGATACAAATTTAGAAAACAAACAAAAGCCCGGGAAAGACACAAAGCAAAGGGAGGCAAAGCCTAAAAATACCAGATGAAATACAATGTATTAACAATATTAATATGCCCAGCAAATTGCAGCATGTTGCCCCATTCAAGAGCTTGATGTAGCTGCTCATTTAAGGAGTGTGTTGCTTGGGCAAGACATCTGGAAGCATGATGCCTTTTCATCCCCTTTTTCATAAATTTATAACATAGAAGGGCTGATGTCCCAATACTCAAAAGGACCTTCCATCAAAACTCGATTTCAACAGGAACTACTTGAGAAGATCAGGGTCTTGCACCATGTCACATGGAATCAGATTCTATAGCATTTCAGTTTGCAGAGACCTAGGCGAGTAACTACGATGCATCTAACAACCCCTTCTCCCAGCCAGAAACAGCATCCTGTTGCTACTGCAGAAAATGGTGCCTAATTCACTTGTCTTTAGAGGACATACTAAAGTAGGGCACTCAGCTTACATTCAGCCCAATGTGAAGAGTTCATTCCAGCTTAGACTTTTTCACTCATTGCATGCCAGTTGAACTTGTACAGATTTGTTCTCCCGTCCGCAATAAACACGTACAAACTGACGCCGTGGTCCTGCTAGTCATTTCTGCCCATTAAACGTTCAGTATGCCAACAAAATGTGATTTGCGGCCATCCCAAGTAGTACAGCTAGTTTACGGAAGGCATCCATTAAAGACCACGTGTACCGTTTCAGTTCCAAGGAGATGCCCCAAGGAGTACCTATAACGTTACTTGAGGATCCTAAACATTTTAAATAATCAATGCATGATAATGTGGAGCATCTACTGATGAAAGTAGATTACCTATTTTGTTAGAACTCCAATATTGCTGCAAGATGAATGTGAATAGAAGAACTGTGCCTCAGAGCTGAAATAATTTCACACACCCCTCCCAAAAGCTCCTTTGAAAACATGAATGCTAAATATCCCCACCAAGGTATCATCTCAATATTCAAATATTTGCCACAAACCACACCTAGAAGTTCAGGATCTGATTTTCCATAACTAGCTCCTGCATAACTGAATCAATGTCTAAATGGTCCGTCCACCTGAGTACTGAGAATTCGGGTGAGTATTTCACACAGCAGCCAGCATCTCTTCTCACATACAAAGGCTATATAACTAGAGAGAGGCTGCCACACAGCCAGGATCACATTGAAAGGGTTTCATAGTTAGTTCTATATCAATATCTTACAGTCATCAAGTTCCAGTGCTTGATATTTTGATAATTGCTATTGGATAGATGACACACAATGGCATTTGAGATCTGACAGCACTGGGAGGTAGGCAGGTGATAGCATTCAACAAAAGCATTTATTGATGACATTCTATTTCATCATTGACAGCCCGTGGCTTATGAGAGTTTATGTTTAATGCCTGCCAAAATATTCATAAGAAGAAACCAACAAGTCACCAAAATGGGGGGGGGGGAGTGCCAAGAGGTCCTTAAGAACTTGAACTTCAAAACACAGACAAATGTTCCAAAGCTCAAACTCAAAGTTTGGGGGGGGGGGGAATCACTTTCAAAATTAAATGGTGAAATGAGAAGATAAGGTGATGTTTTAAAATAATGCATATATTTGTGGCTGTGGGTATTCTTTTCAGCTCTGCCACACATATATATTCCTCTTCACTTTTGCCTTCTGTACTTTGCAGAAAAAAGCAATCATTTTCCTACACTGAGGTCCTGCTATTCCTCTTGAAGGAGGATCTAGGAGGGCAACCCAATCTGTTTATACTGTAGTCGTGCAGGTTTTAAAGCACATCCGGCTATGGCAATTGGATTTGCATATAAAAATATCAGATCTTAGGAATGTAAAATAAGATTTCTTATAAGATTTAACTGCAATACAGTGGTACCTCAGCTTACAGATGCTTCAGGTTACAGACACTTCAGGTTACAGACTACGCTAACCCAGAAATAGTACCTTGGGTTAAGAACTTTGCTTCAGGATGAGAACAGAAATCACGCAGTGGTGGCGCAGCAGCAACAGGAGGCCCCATTAGCTAAAGTGGTACCTCAGGTTAAGAACAGTTTCAGGTTAAGAACAGACCTCCAGAACGAATTAAGTTCTTAACCTGAGGTACCACTGTATATGGATATTAGAAGAATGTTTGAGTAAGGACCAGAAAATGAATGTGGTTTAATAAGATTTTAATTCTGGTTTTGCCTCATGGCACTCAAGAACATTGAAGAGCTTTTTCCTCTCATGGTAGCTTTGCATTTAAGCATTGTATTGCAAGGAACAGCTCATTGCTTGAGACATTTGGAAGTGAACTGGCTAAAAAACTCAAAAATGCACTGAACAGAACAATCCTCCCTTGTCAGAGCAATAGAAAAGATGACCTAATAGGTCTTTTCCATCTTAGATCCTGTCATCACAATCTAGTTTTCCTTTCTGAAGACAAATTTTATGCATTACTCTCTCCACCTTCCATTATAGCAAGATGCTGTTTTGTATAAGAAGAATTAGTTTCAAATTTTTTGCAGTCCTCTATTGACCTTGAAGGCTGTGCCTTATATTCAATACTTTTCATATATAACTTCAAAAGTT
This sequence comes from Podarcis melisellensis, assembly GCF_964234715.1. NCBI lineage: Eukaryota > Metazoa > Chordata > Lepidosauria > Squamata > Lacertidae > Podarcis > Podarcis melisellensis. The sequence goes on along the minus strand of NC_138537.1, from coordinate 73,688,411 downwards.
AACATTTTTGAGCAGAGCAATCCAGTTTGTCACCAACTCTGATCAAAAAGTCTATGGTTAGGACTGTGATTCTGGGGAAGCACAAAAATGTATTATTTAGCCACAGGCTTCTGACGTATCCATTTGGAACTCAATGCTATGTGAATTTCAACTTTGTTTTCAAAAGGCAGCTTTCCACCTTTTATGGTTGCAAATATGCGATTAACGTGTGTGTGAAATCCCTGCTGAAATTGATGAAAGCACTTTGATTGATTCAAAGGGTGCTCTGATTAATTTGGGGTAACAGATTTAAAAATAATTATTATTTTAAATCAGAACACTTCTTAAATCAGAGCAGGTGCCTTCTTAGACGAGATACATGCTCTCCTTTGACATAGCAAAAATGCTTTTTAAAAGATGGCACCTACATTGGCGAAAAGCAAATAAATAATGCATTTTCTTCTTCTTCAAGGAAACTGTCTTATTTGTATGCAAGTTTAAGACAGTCATGTAAAATCCACCCTCCTATTTCCATTAATATGCTTACATAATTAAATGACTGACCATGCAATGATGCACATATCTCCTCTGAAGTAAGCCCCACAACATTCAATGGGTCTGACTCCTAGGTATAGGATTGCAGCCTAAGATTTATTTAACAGGATGGGAGCCCCTTTAAAATTCTGGGGAATTCAAGCGCTCACATTGAAAGGAATCACCCATCCATGTTAGATCTAAAGCAGCATAAATCAAGATGCACAGCAGTGGGTGAGGAATAACTGTATATAGAATGGAAGGATTTCAAGTGCGTGGTCAAACAAAAAATATTCAGATGGATGTGCAGCTGAGTATTCCCGAGACAATGAAATGCACACCTCTCTTCTTTTATCTTGTTATGACCCATGGTTGGAACAAATCGACAGAACTGGCTGACAGGCTACAGAGTCCAGTTGAAAAGTTGGCAACTGTGTGGGAGGAAGGGAGCCTTTTGAAACATGCATGGATGTGGATCTGAGTGGCCTCATCCTACCTATGTTCTCCTTCTATTCATAGGTATACGTCCACAGCATCCCAGATTCTGGCATGCTGTGTATTTCCTGGAAGGCCACTGTTGCTGGCTGGCTGTCAGGCTGACCTAGGTAGCGGGGGCAGAGGAGCGGAGGGAGAGGTTGGCTTCCCCAAGGACTCTCAAATCAAGTGGCACACATTCCTGGCAAGGGACCTGGAACTTGACAGGAGTGCAGGGATAAGCTGCCAACTAGCTCAGAGGTGGGGGGGGGGACAGGACACCTGAGAATTTACACTTAAATAGTAAACTTTTCAAAAAGTGCCTTGAGAGCTTGTTAAGTTGAACACTTAAAGTGAGGCACAGCTCAAAACCATCTCTTACAATGTTTAATTAAAACAAAAGGTAATTTCCAAAGCAAATATACATTTTTTCTCCTATGGGGTAATTCCTGCATAAGTGGATATAATAATAAAGACCCTGGGATGCCCAACCACCAGAACACAGACCCAAAAGAACATTAGCCAGCCCCCCGCCCCCCGAAGCCTGTAAAATTGCAAATCAAAAACTGGTAGAAATCCAAAATGGTTCAGCTTCACTTTTAATGGAAATAAGCAATTGGGAGGGGGGATTTTACATGACCCCCCCCTCCATGCACTGAAAGGTGGTGCAGGAGCAATGTGGCCAAGCAATGGTCCTCCCCATGTACAGTGGTACCTCGGGTTACATACGCTTCAGGTTACATACGCTTCAGGTTACAGACTCCCCTAACCCAGAAATAGTGCTTCAGGTTAAGAACTTTGCTTCAGGATGAGAACAGAAATCGTGCTCCGGCGGTGCGGCGGCAGAAGGACCCATTAGCTAAAGTGGTGCTTCAGGTTAAGAACAGTTTCAGCTTAAGTACAGACCTCTGGAACGAATTAAGTACTTAACTTGAGGTACCACTGTAACACCACCACATTCTCCAAAGATTGACTATGCGCCTACTTGTCTTTTTCATAAGTCTAAATGCATATGGAGCTGCTGTTAGATTTTAACAGAGATGAGCTGCACATTCAACCATACACAGGGAATCTGATGGCAATATCTCCCATGCTCTTCAATGGGAAGGAAGCAGACATAAGCAAAGGCAGGGCAAAGCTCTGGATGGGCAGGGTTCTAAAACTTGGCCTCTTTTGGTGCTCCCATTAATTTCAGAGGGGCTAAGAGAATCATAGAAGTGTAGATTTTGACAGGACCATGAGGGTCATCTAGTCCAACCCCCTTTGGCCCAACGTGGGGCTTGAACCCATGACCTTGAGATTAAGTGTCTCATGCTCTACAGACTGAGCATGTTCAGGAGAGCTTTCCTGTGGCTTGTACTGTCATTTGCAATGTATTTTTTCCCTATTTATTCTTACAATACCCCTGCTAAGAATCCTGCTTCAGTTCACCCAGTGAATGCAGTTCTGTGTGTCTCTCTCCTCCACTCTGGCACATGAGAATAAACAGTACAAAATAAAAGAAACTACATGAACAGGCACACTCCATACAGGCTGCAGGATTCAGCTGATATTGGTGCAGAATTTGGATTGCCCATGAACAGAATTTTATTTTTAGGTGAGTACAGTACAGGTGAAACTAAACAAAAACTAATGATACAACACAGAGATTATCGTACCCACAACTCCATAATCACACCATCAGTTTTCTCAATGCTCGAGACCCCATCTGGAATAATTTTCCTGAGGCCAAGGAAGCTATTGAAAAACCGGAAGCAGTTTGCAGAACAGCTAAGAACAAAATTATGTCATCCACTGTGAGAGGCAAGGCTCTGCAACAACACAACACACACACACACACACACACACACACACACAGAGAGAGAGAGAGAGAGAGAGAGAGAGAGAGAGAGAGAGAGAGCTTTTCTGTTAAGGTCTGCTTAGTCTTTCCTTTCTCACTCTTTTTAGGGGTGGGTAGGGGAAATCATATGCTGCTACTGTCCTTCTGAAGCAACATACAGAAAAGTATTAACACAACACAGCAATCTACAGTAAGTCTCTCTTTAGAGGTGACTCAGAATGATTGGATGCTCAGTCACTGAGAGATTTGTTGCCGGAAAGCCTCTGTGTGCTCAGTGTTGAACAAAGGCCAAGGTTTATTGCTTACCCTTTAGAAATGTCTTTCTTTCACTCTTTCTTTTTCTTTTTGGACAAGCTCTGTTTCTACCCAGCCCAACAGCTAACAGGGAAAAAACAATGCCCAGATTTCAAATAAATGTTTTGTTGTTGTTTACTTTTTAAGTCGTGTCCGACTCTTTGTGACCCCATGGACCAGAGCACGCCTGACTTCCACTGCCTCCTGCAGTTTGGTCAAACTCATGTTGGTAGCTTCGAGAACACTGTCCAACCATCTCATCCTCTGTTGTCCCCTTCTCCTTGTGGCCTCAATCTTTCTCAACATCAGGGTCTTTTCCAGGGAGTCTTCTCTTCTCATGTATTTAGTCCAAATAGAGAAAAAGTCAACATCATCTTGGCTACCAGTCTTAAGCAAGGTGAATTGCTTTGAGGTTCACCGATATAGCTACTCCCTGTGTTATTCTAGCAGTTCTTTGTAAAGCCCCACCACCAAGACACCCTTTCTAAATTGATTTGCCTGCAGAGGAATCCCTGTGTGTGTTACAGGTGTATTGTCTAGGCCAGGGATGAAGAATATCCTGTCTGGAGGACAAATGCAGCCTTCTCAACCAACTCTTATCTGGTTCTGTTTCAGACCTGTTCTTAGCCCTTTTGTTCAGCAGGGATGTGGTCCTTAAAGTTTGCTAATGCATCTCGCATGAATGGAGGGAGAGGAGAGAGAAGTGTGTGAGTCTGTGTAGAAATTAGCTGAACAAACACGAAATCTACAGTCACTGCTCTGCACACCCCTGGCATTTGCCCTCCACTGTTATGCCCCAAAGGGAATACAGCTGAAAAATGTCCCCCATTTCTAAAGGTGTGCTCTTGAGTCTGCAAGACTTTGCCACTGCCCCACAGACTGTGATAATGAACATGTCCTACACCCCCCTGCATACCACAAGGGATGCTTGCCAAGACATCATCTGCCAGGGTAGCTTGCCTCCCACTAGGCACCTCTTCCTGAATGAAGCTTCCAGGTTAGGCCTGGGTTTGCTAGGAACACAGCCAGTAGGACAGGAAACGAAGTGGGATGGTTAGGCCAGACACATTTATGTTCACCTGGAAAGTAATGAACACAGCCTTTTCCAGTGTATAAATATGTAAAGGTATTTCGATGATTCTGCATACAGCTTTAGTCCCCCTTGCATTCAATATCAATTCCAGAATTCTCACTTTTGGATTTGACCCTGACAAAGCTCCAATTCCCTCTACATGGACAGATTACAAGCACGTTCTCCATGAGGCAAGGTGAATGTGTACAATGGCCAGCTGTTATGTACATTAACCACTCAAGTTACCTTATCCCCAATGTATACATATACAAGGTTTGCTACCCTTTCTAGGTGCATGGGCACAATTGGGTTTTTAGGTGAGTCCTTTGATCATTGCCCCCATTGGCCACTTCTGTCCTTCAGCCCTATGCACTTTTCAAGAGAGAAAAAGGGAACTACATCATGACTAAGGGGGCAATGGGAGATGGGGAAGTCTCAGATATTTTGTGGGTGTCAAGAGAACAAGAGAAACCACTGCAACCCCAAGCACCATGTTGGTGATTCCAGTATATATGTGGTGCATGAATTTATATGTTCCTGCATGCACACAAGGGTACTCAAAGTGGCTAACAATTAAACCACATATCATCAGTATTCAAATATAAAACTGCAGAACATTTTGCTTTCCAAAGATGATTGTGGAACACAAACAGAAAATGAAATATTTCTGGATGCACTATCATCTTTCAAATGCATTTATAGATACCACTAAGCAGAAGTGACTATTCAATTTGATGGCGCAGATTATTTTGACGTTTAATGGCACTGTGAGAGTTAAATGTCTGTTGCAATTTTCTTTAGTTTTCCCTTCTTTCTGCTGAATTACCCCAAATCTTGATATTTATTTAAAACTAGATTTGGCATATAAAATTCTCCTTTAATACAAGAATAAGCAGTTCTGTGCTACCACTTAGATAAAGGCAGAATTTTTGTCACACTCCAGCTCTACCCAAAACCTATGTGTTTAAGGACAGCTCCTGTTGCTGGATTTCTAAAAGTGGTTTGAATTGGCAGATATATGGCAGGGATGTTGGAGAAGAACCTTTCTTTCCTTGCTCCAAAGCTCTCTTCTTTGCAACAGGCATGATGGGCAAAAGAGAGAAGAAGAGAGGGGAAAGGTTTGTCCTGTGATAGATCACTGTGCCAACATATTCTCCACCACCACCACCACCACAAGCAAAACTAAGCCATTTTCCTCTTTTAGCAAGCAGCGTGGGGAGCAGGTGGTTCCTATGTTCTTCAAGGGGAGAAGAAACTTTGTGAACAAGGGGCAAGCACTGGGGGTCCTCATGCTTAATGTTTGGCAGTTTTGCCTCTGGTGACAAGGAGCTCCCGCCTGAGGCTGATATCATGCATTTCTGTGCATGAAATGCACCTGGAGGCGGAGATGGTGTTGCTTAGATGGTGGAGCCATAGCTGGGTGATCTTGCGCCCCGGCAGAACTGTCCAGATTGCGCCCCCTAGCCACTGATAAATTAGCTCTTCTTTCCGCCTCTCCCCCACCCCCCCAATTCAATTCACCCTCTATTTAAAACCTTTTCTTATGAGACAATAATCAATATTTTTATTTATAGACATATTTATTAGCCGATTTTGAGCGGGCCCCCACCTGTGCCCCTGAAGGAAGCCCACCTCACCACCTCCTAGTTACGGCTCTGTTATGATGGTGCGTTTATCAGTCACTAGTAAAGGTAAAGGGACCCCTGACCATTAGGTCCAGTCGTGGCCAACTCTGGGTTGCGGCGCTCATCTCGCTTTATTGGCCGAGGGAGCCGGTGTACAGCTTCCAGGTCATGTGGCCAGCATGACTAAGTCACTTCTGGCGAACCAGAGCAGCGCATGGAAACGCCGTTTACCTTCCCGCCAGAGTAGTACCTATTTATCTACTTGCAGTTTGACATGCTTTCGAACTGCTAGGTTGGCAGGAGCTGGGACCAAGCAACAGGAGCTCACCTTGTCACGGGGATTCGAACTGCCGACATTCTGATCGACAAGTCCTAGGCTCTGTGGTTTAACCCACAGCGCCACGCACATCCCAGTATCAGTCACTAGCATGCTTTAAAAAGAGAGAGCTTTGAAGAGCCATGCACAACTTGTTACCCTACCAGGATGAACACAACCTATTAGTCATGCATTGTAATCTGACAGAAACTTGACAACCCCACCTTGTGTTTGCAGTCCCAGGCAGGCAGCAAAACCAGGCGGCTTACTGACCTGCTGCAGGGTCACCTTACATGGCTGGTAGGCTGCATTTGGTTTGGAAAATCACAGGTTATGCAGGGTGTTGGGAAAGAAAGATCACATCCAGCACAGACTTCAGAAATGGAAGATGACTTTGCCTAAATCTTTTTGCAATTTTAAATGGAGCATGTTGAGATTTATATGGGCATAATTACCTCTCAAACATACAAGCCACACTGCAATATTCGGCATCTAGAGGTCAGGATGATGCTACTGGTATTTTAAAGAGTCTAAGCCTCATTATAATTTTAATTAGTTACAGAAGAAAACTGGGAGAGGGGAATGAATCCAGCTGTGCAAATAATCTTCATCTTTAAGGCAAACCATTTCCAATCCAATCCAGTTTCTGGCCGGAAACCCCAGTACAGCTAAAACTCCATGGTGAGGATGCTTCAAAAGATTTTGATGAAAAGAAGCCTCCCATCTCTCTCTTCCTGGAGGTGATTGCTGAGTATTTACATACAAATCAGATCTCAGAAGATGGAATCAGCATTGGGGCCCTGGTGCAATTGTGCGATATGTAATTCTGCTCTTAGCAACACTGCCAGTGCCTCTGGGAGCTTAAGCTCCCAGCCTGAGTGGCAGTCAACTGCAGAAAAAAGCAAAAAAGGAGGCAAATTGGCAGCGTTTTTTTATCTTTTATTGTAGCAACACTGCATGGTGAAATGTGTGTTTCAGTTACACCCAAACACTTCACCTGGAAGACAACTAAATTCTAGGCTATTTAATGCATAGAATAGCAAGAAGATACCTTTTTGTATCTGATCAACTAATGTTAAAAATATTGGAAGCAAGTTTGGCATGTAAAATGGCATGTAAAATTATAAAATCCAAAATGGCATGTAAAATTATAAAATCCACACAAAATTAAAGTAGGTAATACAACACTTCCATCGAAACAATAAAAATATCCATAATTAAAATTTACCAAAAAAAAAAGCCCCACAGGGCAATTAAAAAGCATAACAATTAAAACAGTTACAAGAAAAATTAAAACAATTAGATTAGGAAGTTCAAATTAAGGGGAATGCTTGACTAAACAGATGTTTAGTCTGTTTTCAGTTGAATAACTGATGAAACGAAGGCTCTCGTATTTCAGCAAGGAGGAGATTTCCTTATATGGGGTGGTGAGAGAAAAGGCCCTGCCAGAATCCACTTAGGATCACAGGAAGCTGTCTTATACAGAGTCAGACCATTGGTCAATCTAGCTCAGCATTGTCTACACCAGTGTTTCCCAAACTTGGGTCTCCAGTTTTTGTTGTTTTTACTACAACTCCCATCATCCATAGCTAGCAAGACCAGGGGTCAGGGATGATGGGAATTGTAGTCGGAAAAAAGATGGAGACCCAAGTTTGGGAGACACTGGTCTAAACCAACTGGTAGCAGCTCCTCTGGGTTCACAGCAGCCCTACCTAGAGATGCCGGGGATTGAACCAGTGACCTTCGGCATGCAAAGCAGATGCTCTGCCACTGAGCTATATAGCCTTTTCCCACTCTTGGGGTCTGGAAGGTATTTCTAACCTTCTTTCCAAGCAGTAGGCATGGCCAAGAGTACTGCACAGAGTACACTTTAACTGAATCCTTAATGGCAAATGCACAACACAAATTTTGAATTCATTTTGATTGCCTGTTAAAACGATCAATCCCTATTCCCTATTCACCAACACCCTTTGGAGGAGGCTTTTAAGCACTTATTATTTTACCAGGTTTGGTTGACTGCATGAAGGAATCCCTCATGATCAAGGCACCTGGTTCCAAAATGTACATGCCACAGAGAAGAGCTCAGCTGGGCTTTTTCTCTGGAGCCGTGTGTTTCAAGTTTGTCGACTGCATAAGTGAGGGCAGTGGGCAGAACCACACAGTGTGTGTAGTTCCACAGCATACCCTCCAACATTTCTCAGTTGAAAATAGGAACGTCCTATTAATAATAATAATACCCCATCCATATGACTGGGTTGCCCCAGCCACTTTGGGCAGCTTCCAACATACATAAAATTATAATAAAATAGTAATCATTAAAATCTTCTCTATACAGGGCTGCCTTCAGATGTCTTCTAAAGGTTGTATAGTTACTTATCTCCTTGGCTCAGGGGTTGGATAACTCCATACCCTCCAACATTTCCCTGATGAAAATAGGGACGTCCTAAGGAAAAGTGGGACATCCTGGGATCAAATCAGAAACCGGGACGGCTTCTGTAAATCCAGGACTACCCCTGGAAAACAGGGACACTTAGAGGGTCTGCCACAGAGGGGATAAAACCAGCTGGGTTTTTTATGTGAGATTCAGCAGGGGGAAAAACAGTATGAAGGGAAATACAACTAAAGAACCCCTAGCCTCGGTGCCAGTCTTCCACTTCAAACTGTAGCCTCAGTGACTGTATGGTGTAAAAAGAGAACAACCAAAGAACCATTAAAACCACTGTGGGATCCCTCAGCGACTACTCTGCTCTTGCAAAATATTAGATGACCTACCTGTACTGTCAGTGCATAATCTTTTACTGCCAGAGGTAACATAGTACAAAGCCGCCATATCAACACCAGTCAAAACACTGAAGGCTTCTGCAGACTGGTGAGGGTTTTCTTTCATTTCATTTTTTGAGGGTGCATTCTGCAGCACATCACCAACACAATAACACAGTGCATTAGGACCTATATAATGGACCATCTACAAACCACTCTACTTTATTTGTTCTGCGATTCTTCCCCATTACTATCACATTATTGCTACCTGGAGGGACTCGCTTGCACAACTAGAACCAAGAGGCGGAAAAGCAAGAACCCCAGAAGAGTTGCAATATAAAGTTGGAAGATTTCAGCAGGATCTTATGGAACATGCACAAAGCCGTATGTTCTCTCCAAACATCTGGAAGGGTCCTTAGTACAGAACTGTAGACAGGGCCGTCTTAAGTATATCCAGCGCCGTGGTGCAAAAATCCCTCCGGTGTCCCCCCTCCCATTTCCCAGAGTTGCCGGCCTTTTTACGGCCCTGCTGGCAGCTTTGCGGGGCTGGAAGAGGCGGGCAGCAGCTGGAGGGTGGCTCCTCCGGTGGGGAAGAGGCAGAGGCTCTGGGCGCTGCTTCAGTGAGGTGGGCGAGGGCGAGGAGCTGCAAGGTGCTGTGCTGCACCCAGCCTCTGCCTCTTCCCTGGCACCTGTGCCGCAGTGGCTATGGCAGGTGGAGGCTCTGGACGCATGCTGCTTCGGTGCAGCATGGCGGAGGCAGGCGAGGGCAGCAAGCTGATGCTGGGAAGTGTCACGTCCAGCCTCCGCCTCTTCCCTAACGCCCTCTAGAAAATGGCACCCTGGTGCCCTGCACCACTTGCCTTTATGGGCAAGACACCGTGACTGTAGAAGTGGGAAGAGTTGTTTCCTTGGACGTTATGGATTTGAAGTGTTGCTTTGGAGAAGAAGATAGATTAGATAGATAGATAGATAGATAGATAGATAGATAGATGACTCATTAAGGTCTGACCATGATAATCCAGTATGATTGTGACCTAGAAAATAACCTTCTGATTGATTGCGAAAAATTGGAAAAGTGGTATTATACCGACAAAAATAGAGTGGCTTGCCAAATTATTGGAGTACTACAATATATCCAAAACAATGGGAGAAATTGGAAGGATCTCAAAAGAGAAGATACACAGGGATTGGAAGGTGTTTAAAGGATACTTGCAAAACCATATTGAAAAATGAGAACTCCTATTAGAATAAACAAGTTCCGTTTTAAATACTGAAATACTAAATAAGATGGATAACGATGTGTAATAGAAAAAGAAGCATGAAATTAGGTTAAAGGTGTGTGAAAGAAAGTAATAGAAGTAGAAAGAAATTGCAATTGAGTAGATTGGAAGTCTAACACAAAGGTGGGGTGAGGGGTGGTGGATGGTGATGGGGAAAAGAATTATCTGTGGGACTGAATGTAGGTATGTTTGGATATTTTTAAGGATTGTATGAAATGTATATTTGTATATTCGCAATATGTGTGTATTAATGCTGAATTATTTTAACAATAAAAACTTTTCAAAAAATCAAAAAAAGAAAAGAAAATAACCTTCTGAAATGCCAAGTAGTTGTGTATATTTGCTCTTTGCTTCAATATGCAGGAGTCATTCGTTAACGATTGTGAGTATCCTCTTACATGTAAGTAAACTAGTCAGTTGCTACTGTCTCATCAGTGTGAGGAGCAGCCTTGACGGCAAAGCAACCCCACTGCACAGAATTAAAAAAGAAAAAAGGAGCATTTTGAACAAGATGCCAAGCTATGTTTCCTTTCCTTCTCATCTCATCCAGCAGCTGAAGAGACACTTCTGAAATGATTCACTGCATTTCACACTTTGTATTCTCAAGAAAATTTGGAGCACTACCATCTTGTGGCCTTTCTGAGTAAGGCAATCAAGAGAAAATTTTTTTAAAGGTGCTTCTAAATCTTATGGGGATGTCCATAGAGATTCCCTTTTTGGCAACATCACTGTGGCAAATAGAACACATATCCAAGCTCTAATGCAGTGCTGGGTACTCATTTTGGAATAAACCTAAGCCGGGGGCACAGGAAAGACTACGCCTGCTCTGTTCATAAAGCTTCTGAAGAAAGATGGACTGTGCCCATGTCTAAGAAATATAAAAATAAAATAAAATAATGGTCTTGGTACAAACTGCTTCCACACAATAGTCAGAGCCATCGTCAATCGTTACATAGCCATAAAATTCTATAGTGCATTTTGTTATCTTAAATAATAATAATAATCTTGCAGAGCAAAATATGCAGAAACTGAGGTTTTTTCTGGCCTTCTTCTGCTGAGTATTGCTGGCAATACTTTCTTCTCTGCGCCTCAAAACCTCCAGAGGTTCTGATCTGATTGGTCTATGTGACATGGAGCTGTATTATATCATCACAGTGGGGACTTGCCTGTTGAAAAGTGATTGATTGTTACCTATAAATACTGTCGGGCAGCACCGTGAGAGTCGTGAAATAAATTGCTTACCAGGCACATGCGAGGGACAACCTCCCAATGTGGTTAAGACTAGACAAAGAAAGCTAAGCACAATTAAAAAACGGATGTGTTGCATTAAATATGGATGTTGGCTTAGAAGCTCCTTCATGTGTAATACTGCAGAACCTTCATGCGGAGCATAAAAGGAATCTCTAGAGCCCAAGTCTCTGTACTAAGCACCAACAAAAGTGGTTCTTAGCCAAAGACTGGATGGATATGAAACAGCATCTGGGACTATGGGTTGCTGTTATTAGTATTATTATGCTGTGTTAGTTTACACGAATTTCCACAGTGTGGCAAGGATATCATACATCCCTTGACAAATGCTACTCCCTTCCATCAGCCTGAAATAAATTGGAAACTCAAACAATTAACATATTTAGATGGAGTTTGGGAAGTGAGACAATATGGAGGTTTCAGTGGCATTCAATGGGGAGAGATGCTCCTTTCTCCCCAGCTGGAGGAAGTTCAAGGGACAGAAATAAGAACATGGAACATCTTGAGGTCGGGCGGGGAATGATATATTCCTTACTATTTGACTATCGTGGATGACACTTGCAGCAGTCATGACTCTTCTAACTGACTTAGGCTGCAATCCTAACCTCTGGCCAGTAGCATTGAGGCTTCATGAAGCAGTGTGACCAAGGTGGAATCTACACACATATAATAAACACTGTGAAAATGCTTTAAAAAAAAAAGTTTTGGAAAATACATTGAATTTTGCATAGCTCACTTTCGCCATCTAGTGCCACATTTGTATATTGCACTTCACAACACATTTTAAACGTTTTCTTTGCAGCTGTATAGCTGAGTCCCATTGCAGCATCACATTGGCCAGGGCAGGGTTGGGGATGGAGCAGGGGGAGGGAGTTCCTTTGCCTCACCAGCTCTGAGGGGCCTGAGTTTCTGCTTCCAAAATGCCCTGTTTCATGGGGTGAGGGGTTCCACTGGCTTCTACCCACCAGCTGTTTGGGCAGGTGCACTGCAGCACTCTTTCCCAGATGGGCTTCCTGCTGCCAGCTGAGACTGGTGGAGCTGGGCAGGTGAAGGAGCACTTCCGCTCCACCCAAATCCCCACCAGCCTGATGGAGCGTTGATTTTGACTGCTCTGTTATTTGATAATGTATTATTGCCTGTGGCTAACAAAGCCAGTTTGAATAGGAACTTCTTGTTTCTATAATAGGAGCAAGCTCTCCTAGTGTTTAGAACAAAAGCACATCATTTGTTTATTTAAAACTGCTTCTCCCCAGGTGTATATCTTCCAAGGTTTTAGATGTATATTTTCACTTCTTTTTGGTTGTTGTCATTGGCATCTGTGTGTCTCAGGAGACAACGGAAGTGTGCCTTCTGGGGTCAAGCCACTGGAGAGTTACAGCGCCTGCTGTGGCTGTAGAGGTCGATACAGGAAATACGTTTCATTGCAGGTGGGGCAGATGAGGTCCGGTTTTGTTGCTTTGATGTTTGCAATATATTAGTTTGCGTCTGCAATACAACTAATTTACAATGGACTGGAATGACCTGCCTTGGTTTAACAAATCAATTTTTTTTTAATGCAAGGCAAATCATTGCAATCAATTCTGACTGACGCCCAGAGTGAATGAGATGTGTGCTAAGTTACTGATGCTCTTTCTTCTCTCATTTCTCTCGATGACATGGAAGGACAAGTGGCCCAAATAGCTTAAGACTGCCATGGTTCCTTTATTTTATTGTCCAGTATGTCTGAATGCAAACTATGAGATAAAAGGATTAATATAACCAATGCAGCAGGGAAATCAGGCAGGGTTTGCTGGCGTTATGGCTGTTTCATAGGTTGGGCAGCCATGCATGAGAACAGTAATAGCCGTTCTGTTCATAGTTCTCCCATTCTGTGTTCCATGATTTAAGAGTGCCTATTATGAACAACATAAAAAGAGCTGAAATGGATCCGACTAACAGTCCGTGTAATCCAGCAGGAGCCCTTCAATGCTCCTGGGGAGTTCCCAAGCAGGGCTTGAAAACCCAGTTATTCAGCGCATGTTTCCTCTGAACCAGGAAGTACCATTGCATCATCATGACCAATAGTCATTGATAGGCCTGTCCTCCATGCTTACCTTAATCCCTTGTCCAGGGCTTTTTTCCAGCCGGAACTCACTGGAACTCAGTTCCAGCACCTCTCATGTGGGCACCATTGCCATTACAAGAAAACAAGGGAGGCGTTCATGGTGAGTTCCGGCACCTCTTTTTCTAGAAAAATAGTACTGCCGTTGTCCATTACTGTGATTTTAAATAACCTCCAAGTGTCTTGGGAGAGTTTCATCCCTTCTGATTCTCCCTTCTGACACCCTTCTAACCAATCACCTCATATTTGATGACTTTCCTGTCTTGAAATTGACAGTTGTTGTTTTGGCTTCTGGGGTGACTTCCTATTTACTTAAACGTTGATCCTGATAGTGACCCAGCCCTTGGTTCTGAGACGTTTGCAATACTTTTATCTCACACCAGAACCTGAGCACCATGCTGTGGGTGGTGGAACTCTCTCTCTCTCTCTCTCTCTCTCTCTCTCTCTCTCTCTCTCTCACACACACACACACACACACACACACACACAGGCTGCATAAATCCTATCCATATTGCTCTTGCACACCTACCGATTGCACTTTAATGTCTATTGGACCCATGCAGAATCATTTAAATGTACCAGTTAATCTGATTTCCATTCATGGCTCCACTAAATTCAGATGGTTGTTGTGGTACAACTTGCCAACACAGTGATCATGATTCACACAGTCTCCATGTCTGTCTTCAAGGACCCTGAGATGGAGACCACACAGGCCCTGCTCTGACATCCAGCTAAGATAGCTGACTTTGACATGCAAAGAATGATGTTAGGAGCAAGCCGACTACCCCAAATCACCCTGTTGACATGCATAGGAGCCATTTCAATTTGGGGCAACTCAAAATTAACCTGAGAAAACTGCATACTTATGTTAGAGTTAATTCAGGCACATCATTTTTCAAGGCAATCTATAATTCAGTAACGACACAGAAGTGCCTCAACTGCTTTTCAGAAATGAAAAGCGATAAGCACGGGAGTTGTTATTTACACTGGGCATATTTAATAAACTAAAACATTAAGCATCAGATTAAAGTGATGCATGTATCACTTAAATACAGCTAAAAATCACTGTCCTCATTTATTAGAGCAACAAAATATAAGATTTTCCCTTTATTTACTAAATAAATTGCCTTCGGTTGATGTTGTGGCTAAATATACAGGCAGGCAGGCAGGCAGGCAGGCAGGCAGGCAGGCAGGCAGGCAGATATATCTGTAATCACACATGGATTGTTATTTCTTGCTTTCTAACTATGACATTGTTGCATGCCACCCCCAATATTTGAGTGGTGTGAGATTCCAGGGGTTCCAGGTGCTCACCCCAGAGCCAGTGTTTCCTTTTGGGAATGAGGTACAGTGGGAACTGTGGTGCAGAGAATCTCTTTGCTCTGGATTGCCAACCGCCTCCCCAGAGGCAGTACTTGGACTCCCAGCTCAAGGAAATCCAAAAACTTTATTTAAGAAATCAGTGCATGCTCACAGCATTACCTAAAAAACCAACAACCCCAGGATACAGGATTTGTACAGTAAGTCTACAACAGATGTCATGACAAGGTGATAACTAAGACATCGTCCCAACAATTGACACACCTCTCCCACTCTACTTTTAAAGGATGGATAATTCACACAGTTCTTATCCCAGGCAAGAAGCACAAACTGAGTCAGTCCCTCCAAGTCTCCATCCACCTCTGGTTCAGCTACCCCTGGTGCTAGGCTGCCCACTTCTTTGGCTCTCAAGGGGACCTTACTCTTCAGCTGGAAAGTTCCAGAAGCTCCTTTCCCTCTGCTCCAACCAGCCCTTCTCTGCAGAGTGTTCTTCAGCAACTGGGGTCTGATGTCCACCTTCAGCTTTGGGTAATACTGGAAAAACCTGTTTCTTGATCAAGCTGTAGGATGTGTCCTTCGGCGGGTGAAGGTCAAAGGGAGGGTGTCTTTCAGCTGCACCTGCTGCTCTGGGCTGGATGCTGAAGAAGAGCTCCGCTTCTGGTCCCTGGATTTGGGGGCCGTTTTCCCTCAATTTGGGGCCACCACAAAGCTTTGAGGGGCTCCTTTTCCTTTCACCTGCCGAATGATCCCTCCCTCTAGCTCCCTCTTAAGGGCCTTCTTGAGAAGGTAGTTCCTCCTCTCCAGCTCCAGTGAAGGGCACTTATAGATGATATACTTCCAGATGGCCACAACTAACTAAGCATGCATTGATCACCTCAATCAAAATGGCATCCATCTTGGGACGAGAGGAAGCCGCCATATGCGTCTGCTTCTGTGCTCTGGCTAGCTGGCTGGCAGAGAGGGTAGCCCAGGCAGGGATGTGAGGGTGATCTAGCTGCGACATCTGTCACCCCACTGATTGCAGGGACCTTACTCTCCAGAGGTGGGGTAGGCACTGGCTCACATGATTCTCCATCCCCTTCTGTGGTGTCTGGCAATAGTGGAACAAAGGCCACCCCAACTCTCTATTCATGCTCCCCTCACCATCAGCCTCTGGATCCTCTTCCAGCAGATCTTATCAGCCCCACCCTAGTCAGCCCCATGGGACCCACAATACTCTACAGTCTACACAATACTTTGGTCGGCAGCCACCTGCTTCCAAACAATCAGCAGTTTTCCCTCCAACTCCAATGCAGTTTTTCTTTCCATTCCAGCAACCCCAGTTCCTCTTTGCACCAATTCCCACTTTTCATGACATGGGCATGACATTGCATGAGGCTGTCATCCAAAATAGCATCCCGGTAGGGAATTTTCCCTTTCCATACCATGTAGCACCACTTACCCTGTGTCATAACATCATTCTGCTACCTTTGCTCCCATTGCACATCACTGTCTAATGGGAGCAGCAAAACTGCACCACAGAAATGATGTCAAGAGATGGGGAAAGTTGCATGGTAAGTTACATAGGGGGAGAACGTGACACAGACCTGCCCAATTTGAGCAGCAGCCCTGTGTTTCTTGCTGCCCAAACTCAAGACAGTCCCCCCCCCCCTGCAAATGAGGCATTACAGTATGAATACTTCCCTCTTGGAAATACCCTGGCTAATTCATCCAAGAATTCAATTTGTCATTCTGGCACTTGCTCTATGCTGGTAGTTCGTATCTGCAAGAAAGGGGGGGGGGAAACCAACCCAAAAAACCCTTCAGGCATTTTTCACACATGAAGCTTAAAATGCACCTCTAAGCTTCTCACATACTGGCTTGTGTTATGCCTGAGTTGTTAATGTGGAATGGGAAATGGGTGAGAAGAAATTTAATGTACGTTGCAGCCAATGTAAATCTGCCGCTCACAATATGGACTGATTTCAGCTGTTTAAGCATCATGTGAGAAAATGCTTTAAGAACTCTTTCTCCGTTCTGCCATCCTGAACCAATGAGAGTCCCTGGTTAACACCAAATATGTTTATCACTGGTCTCTGTATTTGCACTTTGCACTGCTACAGTGCCACTCTACTTCAGTTACTCCCATACAGGAGGTCATCCGGGGGTTTTATTCTGCAAAACCTCCCAGGCTCCCTCCCCATTTTTAACTACGGCTTCCACACATTGTGGCATCAAGACATGGATTTTATGAACATGCTTCTTTACCACTTTAAAGCAGAAAGCAAAAAGTGACAAGCCGAGTTTCTTTTAATGTTTCCATGTATGGTTTTGTGTTTTTTGTGTGTTTTTTTAAAAAATAAGTCTCCTCTCTGGGGGTTGGGGGGCACATAATTCAGCAAGAAGGGGGAAGACCACGACCACAACTCTCATTCATTTCCATTGGGAATTGAAAGCTTCCCACTGAAGAACTAAGTTTTACTCAAAGTAGAGCTGCCGGAATTAAGTAACCTAAGTTAGCCATGCCCGTAAATTTCAATGGGTCTATTCTGAGTAAAACCCACAGGATAAAACCCTTGGTGCTTAGGTAAGCCCCTCTGAGAACTGAATCCTATACATGAGTTTTCACAACCAAGAAAGCCCTTTCTCAAGTCACCACCCATCTAACCTCTGAGATGAGGTCAACAGAGAAGAGCCTCCTTCACAAGCACCCTGTGAGGTGGGTTACCGTTCGGCTAAAATATAGTGATTAGCCCAGGATTGCACTGTGGCTGTGTGGAAATGTAAATATGGGTCTCCTCATTTTTTGTCAGACACGCTCAAACCACAATACCTCAAGAATCGCCTCTTCCCGTATGAACCGACCCAGACCCTATGGTCATCATCCGAGGCCCTTCTTACTCCTGAATGGATGCAGCTTCTTCTCACAATATGAAGTACCATATTTTTTGCTCTATAAGACTCACTTTTTCCCTCCCAAAAAGTAAGGGGAAATGTGTGTGCATCTTATGGAGCAAATGCAGGCTGTGCAGCTATCCCAGAAGCCAGAACAGCAAGAGGGATTGCTGCTTTCACTGCGCAGCGACCCTTCTTGCTGTTCTGGCTTTTGAGATTCAGAATATTTTTTTTCTTGTTTTCCCTCTCCAAAAACTAGGTGCGTCTTGTGGTCTGGTGCGTCTTATAGAGCGAAAAATACGGTAAGTTTGTTGTGATGTATTTTTCTATAGGCAAAACATGACACTTCGACAAGCAATGAAACAGCTTTTAAATAACGCTATAGGTGTGGGTTGCAATTATATCACTGAATTGTGGGGCAATTCTGCAGTGACAGGGTAACATTACATTTTGAATGGTATCTATATTTTCATAGAATATCTCATATGAGTATGTGTTATAAACTGCAATCCTATTCACCCTCACCTGGGAATAAGACACATTTAACTCAATGGGACCTACCTCTGAGTAGACATGCACAGAATTAGCTGTTCTAAAAGCACAGAACCTTAAGGTTTTATTACAGAAAAAAATACTTTCCATACTACCAAGTAGGTTCATGCTTTGTTGGCATGCGTCTAACTAGCCACTAGGTGGCAAAATTGCCTTACTTCTCAAAATGGTTTTGTTTTTTTACGGTGTATTTAAACCGTAAACAGCAAGTTACATCCAGGGCTTGAACTAACAGAGATTTTTTTGTAGGTCTTCCTGTCTGATTTCTTCATCTAAAGCTACAAAAACAGAGTTTATTTTAACAGCACTGAGATTGTATTTTAGCACTGGCTTTATTCCGAAATGCTTGTTTAGTGAACAGCCACAGCTCACACATATACAACTATCAGCTTGTGTAAGACAGAAAACAAAATGAATCCACTATTTTACTCACAAAGTAAAATCACATGAAAAAGAAAGCAAGAAACCCAGTGAGACGCAAGCTATTACTGCAAAAACAAGGGACAGGAAGAGATTTTTAAGAAGCATTGTGAAAATAAACAAAATGTATACATTATGGCCAGATGCATTAAAAGAAATATCCATATTATATCATCAACTACAACAAATTTGTGTTGTAGTTGACTCACTCAGCAAAGCACATGCTTTTAAAATCCCATCAAATTTAGAAAGGCAGATTTGCTATCAAACACAGCTTACAAGATGTAATTTCGAAACACTCTGCGGGGTCTCCAGATCAAATCTGTGTGGGTGAAATGAAGCAAAGGGGTTCTCGAAACCACAAGCTTTGACAACAATGAGCAAAAGGGATTCAGTTCAATTAAGTGTTTCAGTGTCTGCTCGAGTTCCTGATTAACAACTTTAGCTTCTTTCCATTAATGCTGGAGAGACAGTGAAGCATCAGACATACACACAGACAAAAAAAAAGCAGCAGTACAAAAGGCATATGGGGAACTATTAACACACATGAAACAAGCTCTGTACAAAATGGCTTCTATCATCAACCTCTGCCTGGCAGCATCCTCAAGGGGTGGTTGCTGCTGGTTACATCCTCTCCTCTTGGACCAGTTGTCTTCAAAAAAAAAAAGCCACTAGAGAGACAACTAGATGCCTGGCACTAAGAGCCAGAATTGACAAGGGCTGGCTCAGTGCACTGCATCAAGCCTTTGGCACAACGGCTGTCTTTGCAGCCTTTCTAAATGGATTAAATTTCCTTCCTTCCTCCACAAAGAAACGTAGCTGCACATAATTAGAGCTGTGTGGCTATTTTGTTAGTTTGAACCTAAGGCTTCTGAAAACATGATGGTTTTATTTGTTTTTTTGCTGGATCCTCATTCGGTTTTTCAAAAATTTCAGCACCCCTTTTGGAAGTGTTTTCACACTATTGCAATTACTTAATATGCAAGAACAAACAAACAAAAATTCGCTTCCAAGAACCCTTCTCAAAATGCTTTTCTGCAAGCTTTGGTGTTGTACATTTTTGAGACGAGCATTTACTAAACATTCAAATGTTTCTCAAAACATTTGTTATCTGCATTTGACATCCAATCATATACCAATCACTTCAGTAATTAGTAGCTGACCCTTGACAGTACCTGATGACATGCTGTGGCCTTTAATGGTATTTAATATTCAACACCTGACAACTTATAAGACTGCGTGTTGACCTTTGCCAAAATCAAAATATAGATGCCAATAAGCCTACACATTTTAACTGATGGTAGTGAGTGGGTGAGGCTAGAATCATATTCAAAGTCTGAATTCAGATTGAAAGAGCTATATTTGAAAATTGTATGGTAAGACGATGTCATGGACTGGCTGGATACAGAGGGGTGGTGGGAGGAACCAGCTGGGGAACTCTCAAGGGAACTCCCAGGAGAAGAAGGCTCAGAACCCAGGGATTGGAGAAAGACGGAGGATGATGCGTGATCAGAGGGAGCTGACTGGGATGAGGGGGAGGCGTCGGAAGCTGAAGAGGTAACAGGGTTTAGTTAGCAGGAAGAAGCTGTGTTAGAGAATAGTCCAGACTCAGAAGCAAGGGAGGCAGGGGGCCAGGAAGCAGAGAAGAGGCAGACTGCAAAAGAATCCAGTCTGCTGCAACCAGCTCCCCTAGTCTCCCAGAACCCACAGAGGTATGAAGAGGGTGGAGCAAACAGACAAGGCATCCGAGTCTCATATTGTTTGGGGAGAAGGAGGTTTGGAGAGCTGTGGGGAGGTGGAGACCTTCAGTCATCGCAACTGCCTCACTGGGGCAAGATCTAGTGGGAAGAGCTGCTGGGCTCTTTAGGCCTGAGCTGTTTTGTTTCTTTGATTAAAGAGTTAACTTCACTGCCAACCTTGTGACTTATTGCCGGCCTGCTCATGACACCCACCCTGATACATTGAATTTCAAATGCTTGTGAATTTTTAGTTGGATTCTACTGCTACTTGTGACTCCCCGCACCTCAGTATAGATACCGTATAGATCTTACAGTATTACCACTATTTGGTGCACAGTATTTGCCAATAGCATTTAGTTCACACTGCATGATGACAGGGTCCCACAAGGATTACCAGTGATGAGTGACGGCAACATTATTTAAAAAGGTGCACTAAGCATCTCTCTCTCTCTCTCTCTCTCTCTCTCTCTCTCTCTCTCTCTGTGTGTGTGTGTGTGTGTGTTTAAAACAGTCTCAGAAGGCTTACATTTACTTATTTACATTTAATTTACATTTGGCATCAAAAGTTGTGTGCCAAATCATTATTCATCATTTGCATATTGCACATGGCGCTTTAAAGGCAACCCAAAGAGCTTTCAATCTAAATGCTGATGGTGGTGGAATCAAAGGAAAGAGGCAGAATGGAAAGAAAATAGATAATGAAGGATGGCCGTGAGCAAATGCAATTGCTTATGTGCAAGCTGAGCTACAGTTGTGTATGAGAACTATAGGGTTAAATTGAAGGCTTGATGGGAAAAGCTTTTTAAGATCACGTATGTATTCTGACATTTGGGAACCTCTGTTACCACTCAGGCACCTCTCAGGCATGCAATATCTAAATCTTTCACTAGGTATCTTAAGCAAATTAGTCAGACAAATTAAAGAGCTCTCCATAACCCTTACGCTTGTTTCTGGTTAACTGGCAACCGTTCTTCTCACATCTGACAAAGACAAGCCTGTCTAATAGATATGCAGCAATGCATTCCTTGGGAAATCCCAACAAATCAATTCCTTTACATTTGCAGCCAGCCTAAATTAAATGGTATGGTTGACTTCGGTTAGGCAGGGGTTGTTTATATTGCCTTGTTTATTTTGCATATTTTTCACTGTTCTAAAGGAATATTTACATTTTTTTCACCATTTATCATTTAACAATTTTTGTATGAGGCGATTCTGACTACTTTGGTCATCATCCATATGCTCACAGGAGCAAATTCATACAGACTAAACTGAGAACCCATTTTTAGCACAACCTACACACCTCCATTGTCTCACCTGTCTGTACAGTACATTTAGCACCCAAATATTTTATACATGCACGATCCACTTCTCTCTCTCCCCCTTCACCCAAATACTTCTTCTCTTTCCCAGCTCATTCAGGGTGAAGCTAAGCTGCCACAAGCACAACACAAGATTACTTATTCGTGGTGAACATACTTTCTACAAAGCTTTCAAAAAACAGGGGGCTAAATGTGATCAGCACAAATTAAATATTTAACACAGGGGATGCAATCTTTTTCAGCCATAGGACAACTGTGTGGAGAGAGAGCATGGTGTGTGAGGGTTATTGTTTTCGTTTGTTATTACGGTATGTATTTTTGGGTTTTTATATTGTAAATCGCTCTGTGATCTTCAAATGAAGGATGGTATAGAAAAATTAATAACAACAACAACTACTACTACATCATATAAATGCCTAGAAGGGCCTATTGTTACTCTTTTCCTAGAAGCCTCTGATAACAGCTCCTCCTAGTGATAATGTGAAGTCAGTGTGCTTTGCCCAGGACGATTCTCAGCCCATAAATCCTCAGGACCAGCAGTAAGCTGGGTGACTTATTTGGGTGATATATTTGAGGAGGAAGAGGGGGTAAATGTTCAGGTTTCAAACTACCCAAGGCTGCTTGCTATCCTAGGGACAGCAGATGTCATATATTAAGTCAGTGTGGCGCAGTGGTTAAGAGCGGTGGACTTGTAATCTGGTGAACCGGGTTCGCGTCCCCACTCTTCCACATGCACCTGCTGGGTGACCTTGGGCTAGTCACACTTCTCTGAAGTCTCTCAGGCCTACTCACCTCACAGAGTGTTTGTTGTGGGGGAGGAAGGGAAAGGAGAATGTTAGCCGCTTTGAGACTCCTTAGGGTAGTGATAAAGCGGGATATCAAATCCAAAATCCAAAGTCATTTAGTGGTGCCAGAGTACTGTGCCTTTAAATTCTCTGAAACTTTGCTTAAGTAATGGTGCTTCCGCAGTCTTTCTGCCTTGCTTGGGGATGTAGTGAGCATGGACCTTGTCTCACACTAGGAGCTCTCCCAGGTGCTGAAGAACAGAATTACTTACTACCTGGAGCCTGGTCCTGCTGCTAAATGACTCCCTCTGAAAGCCAGTCCCTGCCAGGCTTCAACTGCACTCTCCAGAACGTGAAAGTAAAAGTGTTCCATATAATGCTTTTTTTTCCTGGGGGGGGATGCAGGGGTACACATACCCCTAAACATTTTGTGAATCTTTGTACTTTTGTCCATTTATTGTATTTATTTCTCCCAATTTGAACTATAAAATGGTGATTTTATTGAGTCCAAATGAGAGTACCCCTAAACATTGTTTTTAGAAAGAAAGAAAAGCACCGGTTCTATCTAAATGAACCATGTTGCTATTAAGAGGGCAGGATGAAGCCAGCTTTGCTCCCACTCCCTGAGGCCTTTCTCCTTTGAGTTTTAGAATGGATTAGGATGAAGTCACCCCAATAAATCCCCAGTAAACCCTTTCTATATGCTCTCCCAGCACATAATATTAATGAAACAGTTTCCCCCTTGGTAATCCTTCTCATAGCTAGCTTTTGGAATACACCTAAGGTTATTTTTCTCCCTCAAACAAAATTAAGTATTTAACCTGTACATCCTAATAGGAAATTAGGTGACAATAGCAAAAAGATTGTGCCCAAATGTCACATCTATCAATTTTATTAAACTATTTGTGTTGCCTGCACTCCCCCCTCTCCTCAGCAAAATTAATCAGTTCCGTCACTCTGTTGAGTTTTTTTCCCCCCTTAAAGAAAAGGATGCCTGTGAATCACTGAAGACAGCAATAATACATTTAGACTTGACGATCCTACGAAAATGTGAACACCTGGGTAATGATACATTTTTCATGCGTAGGTGGATTTTTCTGGAAAAGAATGACACCACCAATTACAGTATTTGGATTAACATTAAGATTCTCTTTCTTAGGTCTGACATCAATTCAGATTTATAAGAAAAAGAAATGCATATGTCTGAAGCGGCTATTCTAATGCCTCTTCTTGGACACAAGCACAAGGGCTGTAGCTCGGGGGCAGAGCACAATCTCTACATACAGAATGTCCCAGATTCAATTCTCAGCACCTCCAGGTAGCACTGGGAATATTTCTTGTCTTAAACCCGGGAAAGCCAAGGCCAGTGAGCACTGATAAACTAAACTAGGTGAGCAGATTCTCTGACAGTATAAGGAAGCTTCTTATGATCTTGCAAGCCCTTTCAGGCGCATGTATTTCAGAGTTTTCCTCTTTGTTTTGCCAAGCAACCCCTTTCAGATTTACAAGTCCATGCAAAGTCCTACACAGCTGGTAGTGGGAATGGTCCTCACAGCAAGATAAAATAAAACAAAAACAACCCTGGAAGGCACATTGCAATTAAGCTGGAACCAGCTCCTCTGACTTGCCTTTTATTTCTAGATTGCCAGTGCCTCTCCAATTTGTCTCCTTTCAATCTGATGTGTGGCACTTCTAAAGTCCCCAGCTGTGAGATCACTCCATTCAGGAATCCCTCTAGGGGGGGAAATCACATTCGAAGAACTGAGTGGCACATCCAGTAAAATCACATGGTAGGGTCTTTATTAGAATGCACCACTCCAGACTGCAGGTGAAGGTTGCATTGTGGTTGGTTTTTTTAATGCTCCCTGTTCTCCCATATGGTGTACATCAGAAAGCTTTTAAGCCTAGTCCTTTCCCGGGTATGCTAATTTTCCACATGCAAAGAAGCTTTCTTAAAAAATGCACACAAGGGAGCAATACAAAAATGAGAGCCCTCACTTGAATTGCTATGATCTCAGAAAGACTGCCTTGCATTCCTCCTTACAAACATGAAGAGCAATGGTGAAAAACTATTCACTGTTCACCTCCTGCTTCTGGATGTAAAAATCACCACAAGTTTCTTAATTTCAGACATGGAAGCCCCTAGATACAGTACATCAGAAAATGAGAAAGGGGCTGAGGCTCTGTATCTCTCTTACAGCTGTGTAACAGCTGCAAAACGTCTTGTCAAACCTCCTTGCAATATAGATGTGATGATAAGGAAGGTTTCACTTGCTGATCACTGCCTATCAGGTAGTCGATAAAGGAACAGAGACCGTTTATAAAAAGGTGGAAATCTTCAGTACACAAGGCTTTAATATTTATATCTGTAAAATGTTATACCTGTTCAGATATGCTGCATTTAAAAGCAAACAGATTTGTGGAAGTGAGGCAGTAGTCAGATGAGTAAACAAGAAAATGCTTGCAATGACACTCCACTTTTGCCATGTTGTTGTTGTTTTTACTCTCACTGTGCTCAGAGAGTTGTCATGTGGCAGCAGAGAGAGAGAATCATCATTGTCATCTGCTATATGGTAAACTGCCCTGCGATCCTCAGATGAAGGGCAGTATAGAACTTAAAGTAAACAACAACAACAGAGCTCTAGAAACAGCACAAGCAGCTCCTGTTGGCTAGCTAGCCTTGACACAGTATCGGCCAACTGCTGGTCTTTTCCCTGAGGAAAAGGACCACAGAGCTCAGTGCTTGAGTATGTGCTTTATAAGCAAAGGTGCCAGCTTCAATCCTTGGGATCTCCAGGTAGGGTTGGGTAGTATCCCTACCAATTAGCATGGACAATACTGAGCTGGATGGGCCAATAGTCTGATTTGGTACAAGGCTGCTTCCTTTGTTCCTACGTTCCTTAGCAACATGATTTGTCAAGCGTGGGCTTGCCCGAAAATATATCTGACAATTGCGGCTCCCACAGAATCTCTGTCTAGCAAGTGTAGGCTCCCAAAGAATTCAATCTGACAGTTATTTTCAAAGAAATTCAGTTTGCTAGACAGTCGTCATTGATGGTGTCATCGTCTGTGGTGCCACTCTTCTCACATTCACTCCTGCTATGAGACGAGGAGACAGAGATCTGCGAAACTGTAGCATGGTTTCTGCAGCAAATCAATCAAGCAGGTGCTAGAATACCTTCAGAATTAATTTTGGCGCAGATCCACTGACTTATTTAAAATATGTCTCTTTAGCAGCACAGAATCTACAACTGGAAAGCGGATGTAACCAATTCTGGCAGGTAACTCTATAGTCTTGAGAATTCAAATTGCATTGCATTTTTGGCATATAATTTTACTGTGTTTTGAGGTAATGGAGTTGTAGCCATAGCACAGAGCTTGACAGCATAGAATTGTGATTTCCTGCACACACACCCAGCTGTTCATACCAACAGAGAAAATTTGCACTGTTAAAATAATCAGATTTATTTTTCCTTAAATCCAATAAACAATGGTTTGGATATGTGGAACAGATGGCTACAGATAGTGTCCTCATTAGTATCAAGTGAATGCAGTACCAAACAGAGAGCAGTCCTATAAGATTGTAAGGGCACTCAGTATCTCCACATCAAGTGATCATGTGAAATCAATGTGAAATACTACTATTGCTCCCCATGTGCACCTGTGGTTCTGTGAACCTAGAGAAGAGGTAAGAGAAGAAAACTTCAAGTGGTAAAGAAAAGTTTGTCACTGAAGAACCACATGCAGTTTCTTTTCTGTTACTCACTACAGCTTTCAGTTTGCAAGGCACAGCCACATTGGCCATGCAGACCTCTAATGCTAAACACTCCAGCAACATGTTAGAGTGCAAAAGTCCAATGCTGGGGAGGAAACCTAAGTCGATACCTACAGTGAACAGAAGAAGAGCCCTGCCCAAAGGTCTGTCTAGCACAGCATCCTCTTGGATAGGATGGCCACCAAATCAGGTGGTTTTAAAAGAGGATTAATTCATGGAGGGCAAGGCTTTCAATGGCTATGAGTCATGATGTCTATATTGCCTCCAGTATCATAAGCATCATGACCTCCATCAGGGAACATGAGTGGGAGAGATGTCCTGCGTGTAGACTTCCCATAGGTATCTTTTTGGCTAGTATGTGAACAGACTAGGTGGGTCTTCGGTCTGAACAAGCAAGGTTCTTTAATGTTTAGGGCAAGACTTTTCAATATTTGCTGCAAAGAAACAATTTGATCCACAGAGGAAAATAGCCAGATCCATGAGAATATATTGCCTCAACAAGGCAAGATTTGGTATTTCCTATGTCCTAAACCTCACTTATAAAAAAAGAGAGCAGGAATTTCATTCGTTTCTTTGGTTTGGTTTTGCTTACTGCTGCAGGTACATATGTACAAAGGCACAACCTCCCTGTCACTACAATTCATGTCTGTCCTCCAGACACCCTTTCCCTCCCCTTTGCCCTTTTCTTCCACTGGATTTCCTCCTGGCTGATTTAATAGGCTGCAATTGCCCTACAGCCTTCCATGCAGTGACATCATTGTAACGCCAGCAGTGCAGGCCATTTCCTTGTTACCTTTCGGTCAACATGCCTGAGTGAGAATAACAAGCAGCGGCAAAAGCAACCTTCTCCCCCCTCCCCAGCTCCCAAACAGCGGCATAGGGAAGGGGGATTCACATCCTCATTCTAAAAGGTGAAGGGGAAAAGATGCAGTAGAATGTAGCCTAGAAGTTCTATTATGACTGCCGGATTTGTTGGCATATGAATGGGAGCAGAACATGCAACATGAGTAAAAATGCCCTGGATCAAAGATTCACAAATGAAACAGAAATATGCCAGTGAAACTGGTAGGACATAATTAAGAATCGCCTTGAACATATAGTCATCTAACAATTTTAATGGAAAAGGATATACCATCCCAGTTTATATATTATTGTTTTTCAAAGATTAGCAGATTTTAAATGAGAGAGCAAGTGAGACAGATTCAGCCATGAATATTCTTGATCATACAGTATTGCTATTCACACTTACTATCTGGGCCTTGCTTCTATTAAAACTAACATATACAACTACTTCTTGCTTGCCCATAAAAAAGCACTGAGAGTCAGTAACGGCTTTCTTTCTACGCAACAGCTAGTTTCCAATGCCCCATCACACTCTGGCAAGGACAACAAAATGGAGCAAAGAATGGGGCTATTCGGGTGCCATTAACCTGCTTGAGAAGACCCGCACTTAGTTGTGTGGGAAAGAGTAAATGAGCTGCCATTCATCCCTATGGGGAATGGTAAAATGCTGCACAAAGTTTGCAAGGAAGACAATGCCTGCTTTTCACTTCTGCTGCTGGGTGCTCTGGCCTCAACTCCACTGGCAGTCCCATGGGGACACAATATACAACACCAGGGGTGTTGTTAATCCTTTGGCCCACTCTGTGATCTTTATGTTTCCCTGCTCTGAGTCCACCAAGCAGCTGTAGGGGGTGTGAGGACATGTGAGTGCCATCACCCCACACTTCAGCTATGTGGGAGGGAGAGTGGAAGCAGGAAGGGAGAAAGCTACAAAGGCACTGGGCCACATCCTGTGAACTGGTTCCTCCACCCTGGTCCAAATGCCTCTTGGAAACTCCTTGTTCCCAGGGCACTGTATATGGGAAATGGCTGCCTCTACAGGCAATTACTCTTAAGTGAGATGGGCGCACAACCCCAGAGTCTGTCAAGACTGGCCCGTACGGGCAGGGGTACCTTTACCTTTACCTTTACAGGCAATTACAATGACCCAGGAACCCGAAACAGTAATTTTCCAAGGGCATTTGAGGCTTTAAACTGTTGATTATGGGAGCAAGTTAGCAGCTCTGCCAATTAATTCTAGTGGGCAGGTGAGAGAATAAGTTTACCCAGATGGACGGCAGGGGCAGAACTGCTTGCAAGAGGGATGCAAATGTTCCCAGGTGGTGTCATGGCATGCTTGGACAGCAACAACATTGTCTTGGCCATGAGGACACCTTGCTGGTGAAGACTGAACATACACATTTGGTCTGCTGGGTGAATGTTATCTGGAGGCTCGCCATCACCCAGAGGGAGAATGAGGAAGACAAGTTCAAGATCTGTACTAAATGGCTGAGCAGCAACATCTACTTGCCCCGCAGCTACCCATCTCAGACCTGCACCACCAGTTCATATACCTGCTCAACTACCTTCTGAAAGGTCAGGCTGAAGTGTCATAGTCTCCCTCTGCTCCAAGGCTTGCCACTGGTCCTATGTTTCTCCCTCTCCTTACAAAAACTCACTTAGCGTCCTTTGTGAGAGGCTGTTAACTCAGAAGGAAGCTCCAGTGAAGTGGTACTTTCTTGCACAATGGAAGGATCAGGGCATAGTATGGAAGCCTTTTCACCTTATTTCCATTTAAGTCACCAGCTGAGACTTAACTAGCACCCAGTTTTTCCCATTCCAGTAGTTATTTCTAAATTTGCATATATACGCATCAATTAGCATGCACACGCTTTATGCAAATTTTTGTCCTATGGGTGTGCGCCTGAAATCTTTAAGAGCACACCTGCCAAGATCCTGCAGTGTAAAGGTCCTTCTTCTAAGCATGCTTCTAAACTGTCAATTTTCTAGTGTAATTAATAAAGTCTAAAGAAGCAAAATGGGGAAATGGCTAGTGTTCAAACACTACAATTTTCCCTCTTCTGTAGGGAGCAGTAAGCTTTTCGCACCTTTAACTCCTGGCATTGCTTCTCCCCGGACAGTGGAAATTGCAGAAATAATGCAACATATCTCTTCCTGTGCAGTGTAAAGGAATTTTATTAGCATCTGAGTTCTGTATTTCTAGTTAGTACTCTCAATTTCTTTTAAAAAGCAAAGCAGGGCTAAAATTAAAACCATATTTTTGTGTGTGCGTGTGTGTGTGTGTGTGTGTGTACAACACAAATTCAATGGACGATCAGCTGAAGGACAGCTAATATTGAGGATGACACATTTCTCCCTTAACCTTAATTCACTTTTTCTTCTGCAGATTGCCCTGGGGCCTTTAGCTTTTCCGTCTTCTCTTATTAACACTAGCTCATAGCTGCCAGACAAATGGAATCTATCACAAAGTGTATCTTAGAGCCCTACGGTTTCTGTTTTCACAGGGAAGAGCCATCACTGAGAATGAAGTGGAAGGGGAAAGCTAGTGAGAGGGAAGAATTGCCTAAAGTGCGTGTATTTTCACATTTCAGAGCTGCGGTGTTAGGCACTGTTACACAACCAAGAGATTTATTTTCATCCAGTTTTGACAACCTTAAGGTATAATAGGGTTGTTGTTTTTTTGCAGAAAGATATTATGTATGACAACTGTTTCCAAACTGTGTGGCTCTGTTACTAATTTTGGGTGGGGAGGGGAAAAAATTACAAGTAACCATCAGTGTTGTTGTTGCTGTTGTTATTGGGGTTTGTTTTTTAATGTAGCGGTTACCAAGGAAACCAAAAACTCCACATTTCAATAGGTAGCACATCTTGATTCAGTGCTTAATCCCCGGCTACAACAGCAGTTGATGGATGTGCCTCAACATACCCCTGAAAATGAAGGAAACTAGGGCAGGGGAAACTGCTGACTTACACTGAAAAATCCCGAGACACTGGCAGTTCTGGAAGTTGCAAACAAGTAACATGACCAGTGTCCATCAAGAACCCTGAAGGTGAGATACTGCCCAGTCTCCTGGAGCTTATAGCGCAATGTTAAGGGTAGTGAGACAAGAAATAGCCAGTGCTCAGTGGTGGCCAATGTCATCCCAGGCTTTGGAATGCTCTCCCCAGGGAAGCTCACCTGGGACCCAGTTTACAAGCTAAAGGCATCTTCTGTTAGGTGATGTGTAAATTTAATAAATAAAAATAATGCCTAGTTAAGGAGTCTATGAGTGGGTATTATGTATACACTGCTGAATGCCCAAATAGGCTTCAAAGTGATTTTCAAAAGTCAACTGCACAAACATTAGAATTTGAAGCCCCATAAACAATCCCATTAAAATGTTGTGGTGGTGGTCGTCATCATCATTATTAAATCCATTTAAAAATGCAACAAAACAACTCAGCAATTAAAACTCTGGTGGAGAACAGCATGTGTTTATCCCTCTGGTCTAACGGTCCTTAGAATGAACCCCACAGACCCCACCCAGAAGCTTCTGACACATGCCTATTGGAGCCCATTTATGCTATCACAAAATGTCTCCCTGAAATGCCAAGGGGTCATGAGGTGAAGCTTTGAGAAAATCAAGCTTGACAGCAGCATTTGAACAGACTCTCTATGCTGAAATTCAAGCAGCTTAAGCATTCAGCCACCCCCCCCCCCATGAGACACCAGAAAAGGGATAATAAATCATGGATTGTGTTAAAATACACAAAATAAGTGGCATCCCTCAGGGGCCAGTTCCAAGGTCACTTTTGTGAGCTTCATTAGCAAAATGAGAGGGGGGAAACAGATCATCCCACACACCACTTCTGCTCCCCTAACAAATTAAAATAACCTTTGTGGATGAAATCTCTCATTGAACTCTTTTTAGGTTTCAGGTATCCAGGTTCATGGGCCGGCAAAAACCTTGGGCTAGGGGTAGATAAATAGACTGAAGGAAAAAGGCTGAAGGTCAAAGAAAAGCAGGGTAAAGGTAAAGTATCAGGTTGAAGGCTGTAGTCTGGTGGGCACAGAGGAAGATGCGAGGAACTTTCCTGTTTAAAGTAAGATAGTGCAGCAGTTCTAGGAGACTCATTTCATCCAGAGGCACCAGATTGGTCCTCTGGTGTCATGTGACCTTTCAGGTCTTGAGATCATGGTCTGTGGTATGACTTCCTTTGATGGACCTGCCTGAACTTCACTCTTTTGGCCAAAAATGCTGGAAGACACAGACAGCTGGAAGAAAATGCTAATTTAAAACAATTAGCAGATGTAGACTATGGCTAGTGGAAAACTATGGTTCAGCATTGTGGCTGTTAAAACCTTTGAATACGGTATCAGTCACAGAAGCTTCAGAGTTCGTTATGGTGTTTAATAGAATCACAGGATTGTCGAGTTGGAAGACCCCTGAGGATCATCTAGTTTAACTCTCTGCAATGCAGGAATATGCAGCTGTCCCACATGGGAATTGAACCTGTGACAATGGTATTTATCAGCACCATGCTCTAACCAACTGAGGTGGTTTCAGAACTTCCTTGTTTCCTTCTCATCTTGCTTAGGTGGAGTTGGGGGACCAGCAACATTTGAATAGCCACACGTTTCTCATCCCCGTGTTAAGGGAATGATGTGATCAATTTCTCAAATCATGGTCAAAGCTTTAAGATGGTGGCAGGATTTCAAAGTTAGCTTCTGTTCGGTCTGCTTAGATGAAACCCAGTAAGAATGAGATATTTACCTACAAGACAGAATAACTCAGCTAAGTAAACTTGCACCTGACACTTTCGTTTCCCAAAAGCCGCCCACATGTCCACTAGCATGATGTGAACTATTTGGGATGACTCAAGCTATTGATTAATGCAACTGATTAGGCATCACTGGAAAAACTGGAAACATATATATCAAATTATATTTGAAGGCCACCTCTGTCTCATTTAAGGATTGCTGTTTTTCTGTGACTCATCATGATAATCACCAATGTCAACGCAAGTGCTCCTAAGCCACATCTAAGTGAATAGTGAACAGAACCTTTAAGTGAAACAGCCTCATTCTTTCTCCATATCCCACCATATTCATACAGATTTAACAGAACTTGCCACTGGAACCCTTTTCCGTGAGAGGCCTTTCCACCACCACAGTTGTGATACAGTCAATATTGGAACTCAGATTTGGGGGGGGGCCCTCGTGAAAGTTCTCAGTGGGGTCCCCTCAGTGAGGTGGGATGTATAAACTGAGAATTCTCTCATTCTGCCTCTGACATTGTGGGATGCCCTTTCAAAGGTAAGCCTGTAAGCGCTCCAATTGGAGAATAGCCTCCACCAAAGGTGTCATGGACTTTGAAGAAGCACAAACTGAGGAAGAAAGGGAGAAACTTGCTAAGAGGAAGGCACGTTTGGCAAATCCTCACCACGATCAACTCCCACCCAGAAACCTATATCCCCACTGTGGAAGGATGTGTGGATCCAGCATTGGCCTCCACGGTCACTTACAGACACACCATTAAGACCACATTCATGGAAGACAATCTTACTTGGCTACAAGTGATTGCCAAAGAAGAAGATGGCAGCATAGAGTGGGGGGCACTGGGCCCTTTGCTTACTTTGGGACACTGGCAGATGCCTGATCCCACAACCTTTGAAGCTATCCCTGCAGTCTTATGCTATCCGCATCCCACTACTACCACTTCTGGACAGGCATTTGTCCTTCAGTGCCTGTGGTTCACTGTCAAATATGAGAGTTGTAGAAGTCACTGCTGGGATCCATAATTTCTCTTGTTGTTCAGATATAATCCTTTTAAAGCATAATAGTGCACGATATAGAGCATAAAGCACATTTAATTTGGTATCTAAGTCAAGGGGGTGGGGAGACACTAATTAGAAACCTCTCGTTAGGGAGCTCGCTCTAGCTGGCTGTTGACACCAGTGATGCTGACAGGAGGGC
Organism: Podarcis melisellensis; assembly: GCF_964234715.1. Classification (NCBI taxonomy): domain Eukaryota; kingdom Metazoa; phylum Chordata; class Lepidosauria; order Squamata; family Lacertidae; genus Podarcis; species Podarcis melisellensis. The sequence continues at coordinate 73,655,305 of NC_138537.1, read as the reverse complement.
ATATTCTCAACATGCATGCAATAATGTGCTTCACATTACTTTAACATCCTCTCCATGTGTTATTTTAATTGAGGTCTCACAATTTTTAATGTGTTATTTTTATCCCCCATCTCGCAAAACTACAAAGCATATTGTAGCAACTAGTCAATTTGCATCTTGGTCAACGACAACACAAGTTAGCAAAAAGTGTGTCTTAAGGCAACAGCACATATTAAAAAATAAATACACGTTATAATAAGCCATGTGGTCATTTTCTGCCCCTGAGGACTATCTAACACATAATGGCTCATCAAAATATTGTATCTGTGAGCTACTTTTGGAAGAGCTTAGGCCCTGTAAGCCCTTGCCAGTCCAGTTGCATCTCTATCATTTTAAAGGGTGCATCTCAGAATAATATTATTGACTGTCTCATGGCACAGACAATACACATGTACTAGTGTTGTTTTGGATCAGGTTTCTTGGGGAAGGGAGAAAGAGGGGTTGGGCAAGTTATAGAGGGGTTGCAGTGAGCTGTGTGGGAATGAGGGAAGGGTTTGGGGGGCAAGCTGTGAGGGGATGGGGATGGGAGTTGGGCATGTTACTAGGATCTGGGGTGAGATGCGAGCACCTTAGGGATGAGCTATGGGGGTTGGGGCGAGATGGCTGAAGGGCTGGTGTGGGTGCAGGCAGGCATGGGGGGGGGCAATGCAAGCAGGCACAGCAGCCCCTAGAAGACAACATGAAGTTAAATGGCCTAACCTGATCTAAGGCAATTACCAATGATCAATTAGGTTTACAGAGAGTGGCAACAATATGAATCATGACAGAGACACTCTCACACAGCACGGATCGAAGAGCAGTAATTATTAAGGAAAGATCAAGATTTCTTTTTCCATTTGCCTGAGCTTGGATCCTTGAAAGAGAACAAGGAGGCAATAAGCAAGAGGCAATCCCTAGAGGCACAAGGTCAGCCACTCTCTTGCTTTTGTCATAATAGGGACTACTAATGGTAAGCAGCCTCTCCTGCTCCCACATTAACTGATGACAACAGCAGCCTTGAGTCATGATAGGGTTGCCTAGAGCGCCCAAGGCTTGCCCCAGCCTGGTTCAGTGTGCTCTGGTTTCTTGTCAAGAGAAACCACTGGCTTTTGAGACACTTAGGAGCCTGTTGCTCACAGTATTCTCCATCATTGTCAGCTGAGAGTGCAGCCAATAATATATGCCCACCCATTCCATCACCAGAGGTATCAGTTCTCTTTCTTCTTTCAGGAGTGCAAAGTAGTTTCAAGGTGGGGAGAATTCATCTTGACTTAAGTTTTCAACTCTTTGGCTATCTGGGAGGCCACCTGTAGGCTATAACCATCACAGGCCAGACCTCCTACCAGAGGAAGCTAATTCTACATCCTTCTGAAACTGGTAAGTATTGCATATGGTAGTCTAAGCATCCTCTTCTTCTATTTTGATCATGTTAACACAGAAGAGTAATCCTTCTAAAATTAGGAATCTGCTCTAGCAGTAGCTTGGTGGGTTTTTGGTTTCTTTTCTAAGAAAGAATGACAATGAACTAAGGTCAGGGATCCGTATTATCTAAAGATGCCAATCTGCGCATTTCCTCCCAGAAGCCTGCATTGGAATGACTTGCACTTGCTTGTTTAACTTTTATCAGCTTCTGCAGAATATTAACATTTTCCTCCAAGGCATTCAGTCATTTGGATAAAGGGCCATACTTTACCCCCTCAATGTCCTCAGGCCTCTTTCTCACATGGAAAGCTTCCCCTATCCCAGCCAGCTGTGATGGGAGCAAATTATCTATTCCCAGAGTCAATGAAGAGAGGAGGTCAGTGACCTAGAAGGAGAGGCATGTAGAAATTCAACAGCTGCCCTTGGCAACCCACAACCTTTGGGCAACTGGTAGGAAAAGTCTCATTTTTAGAAAGAATGTTGAGCATACACTCAGAGAATGAGAAGGGGGACATTTTCTACTCATTTGTTTTTATTTCTGGCAAAAATAATTCAGGCTGTTATACATTTAGCTAGGCTAATGTGGTGGATGAGATCAGTTGATTAGCAGAGCATTTTATTTTCATAATATGCAAATTGCATTGTGGGGAATTGGGGATCCTAGACATAGCATCCCTAGATGCCATAATAAACTCAGTGAAACTCTTTAGAGGCTTACTGTAAAGCATAGATCTGGTACATTAGACAAAGCGACTCAAAATGTTTAATACTGGCATGACAGAATAAGGCCCTGGAAAGAATTAAGCACTACACAGTAGCTCATGGCGTTACTGGATTCAACATAAAAAGGTTTTTGTTTTTGAGAAAAGGAAGTGCCAAACAAAAGCGGTAACTGCAAAACCTTCAGAAGCTGCACCTCTCTGACTATACAAAACACAATTATCTGGCAAAGCACTTGTGGTTTTAAAGAACTGGATCACCTTCTATTCTGATATTCAGGTTGAAGAAATACTATTCTGTAAATTGTGCATATTGAAGAAGGAGTATGCAGAATACTGGATTGTAGCACCATTTAGAACGTATCGGATGGAAATCTTTTCCTGCTCTTGTGTAACAAGCTAGACCATCGAGGCAGTCTCATTCTGATGCGTTAACACATAGTGTATTGTTTTGAGCTGGGGAAAGGAGAATTCAAAATATGGCATTTCCCCACTTGTGGTCTCAGGTGGTCATATAGAATTCTACCACCCCAGTCTACCAGCTAATTTTGTATAACCCCGTAGAACAGCCATAACAATTTACAGTATTGGCATGTTCACTAGTTGAGGTGGTACTGCCTTCTCACAAGCCTGCTTATTAACATTTTCACATAAGGAGTTGTTTGAAAGCATTAAAAATGAAAATAATGTTTAAAAACACCAAATGTCAAGGTGGAAAAAATTGCAAGAAGAAAAGCCATTTAATTCAGAGGTGCTTCACTGAGGAGACATGTAAAAATTGAAGTGATATATAAGGTGGTCAACATCTAAAATCCATCTAAGTGCAGCCATACTTTATCAGCCTGCTTTTTTTAAAAAAAAGTCAGGTTCATTTCACAATAAAAATTGGGGAGCTGTGGATCCTAGATGAAATGAGGAATTAAGTGTTTTCTCTTTGATTGTGTTTTAAAGACATATTTTAAGACAAAAACAAATGTACAAGCAGGATGGTGTCTGGTGCTTTCTCTCCCCTGCAGGTTTGTTCAATGCATATTTTCATCTTCATGGATCAATACATTGCACAACACAGTGAAATATTTGAGGTTCATTTAAATGAAATTGCAAAATATTTCAGGAATCAGCTTCATTTCCTTTCTGTGCCACCCTTCCTTTCCCAATAAAATGTTTACAGTAAAGTTGCATTGATGCTCTTCCCCTCACTTCTGCCACCACCTCGGGTCATTCCCTCTGCCCTTCATAAGTATCATTCTTATAACACACACACGATTTCTACCAGGGTGACCCAAGTTCCATGACAAGAATAGCTGCATCCTAAAATTTGAATTTCTCTTATTTTGCAGATTCTACAACTTGTACTACAGTGGAACCTCTACTTACGGACATAATCCCTTCCGGAGGTCCATCAGCTGGTCGAAACAGGGTGCTAGAAGAGGCGTCTTGTGTGCGTGCGTATTCGGCGGTAGTGCGCTTTTGTGCATGTGCAGATGGCAGCAGCCGCTCCTGCGCATGCACAAATTGCGGCAAACCCAGTGTTTAGTTCCGGGTTTGATGCAGACACAACTTGGAACATCTGCGAGACAAGGTGTATGTAAGTCGAGGTTCCACTGTATTTCTCAAAACGAATCTACTTCTTCTACTTACAGGGAGCTATCCTGGGCACTGAGGTTCTCCCAACTACTGGAAATCTACTGGGATTTCGGCAGGTATTGCCTATGCACTCCCAAGCATCTCTTTGCAAAATGTTATGTGGCGTTTCTCATGAAGAATAGATGTTACAGCCAGGTGTGGAGAGGTCAATGGCCTCCCATGTGAATAAGTTAATAACATTTGGCTGCTGCCAGTATGTCAAAAAGAGAATGATGGCTCTACAGAGAATTCTCCAGGATTTCTCTTGCATCTGGTCTGTATCCTGTTGCTGTAATGACTCCCTATTTTTTAAAGGCACTTAAGGCACATAAAGACAACAACGTGTACTTTTTGCAAGAACATTGTGTCTGAAACATTTCAACCATGATTTAACTAGAGTGCACTAAGCAATTATTATGTTACAATGATATCAGGATGCATCTGAGTAGCCAACATTTGCTGAGATGTCTTCATTGCTTTTTCTTCTCTGTCACATTAGTACTGAACAAGTGCAATGGTTCTGTCATATTTCATGTGGGGAATATACGTACATAAAGATATTTAAATCATATTCCGGAAAGGGGTTATTAACACATTTTCCTTCCACTCAACTTACCTTGAGCTGACAGGAGTGTTAGATGCTCAAGGCCTGACAGGTTTCAAACTATTCACTGCTGGAAAGAAATCTTCCGAACACAACATTCCTATTATTACAAGATATTTTATCCTCAATATAACTATACCCTGAATATGAGGTAGGTGGAATATTTGCAAGAAACCATTACTATCTGTTTCTGAAGAAGGCTTCAGATTCCCCAAATGTAGACAGCAGAATGAGTTTGACGAAGCTTTCTCAGACACCCCATATTCCTTAAGCTGCCCCACGTGCACTCTGATAAATAGCAACATTGTCCAAAGGAAGAGGATGTTCTGCAGAACATTATTCTGCTGTTGAGGTCAATAATGATTTGTTAGCTACCCAGAGGTCACTTTATGCTGAAGGAGAGGGACAATGGATAGATGATAGATAGATGATTGATAGATAGATAGATAGATATCACACACACACACACACACACACACACAAACTGAGACCTATCAGGTGCAGAGCCATTATGGAAATAACTCAATAAATGCCACTTGCATGTTCCCAAGCCAAAACATTTTCCTGCCTAAGGTGGAACAGCAAACAGCACCCCATTCCAAGTCAAGGAGCATGGTGTCCACAGCTGACTAAGTTATTTTGTCACCTTGTGAAGAAAACCCCTTTCCTTGACAAAAAAACAATAGTGAACAAACAATAATTTCTTACCATTCCATGACATCCAAAAGCATTTGCCTGAAGCAGCTGCCTAGTCTGCTAACGGTAGGTCCAGTCCTGCCTTCTGGGGTGGTGAAAACACATCCTAAAGGCTATGGAAAGTTTAAGTGAACAGGTCCCTTCCAGCACACAGCTGAGGAGCAAGGGTAAGGCATGAGATCTGTTCTGGTGCTTAAGCACTCAGCTGAGCAATGGTTCTAGTTGAAGCAGGACTGGGAGCTCTCCTTGGTCCTGCAGACACTGCATTTGACATCCTGAGGCCTGTTACAAGTGCTTCTCCAGAACCAGTATGGAACAGTAGCAAATATTTGCATTGTTTACCTTGTACATAACTACCTACTCTAGCAAGGTAGAGTTCTCATACCCCACAATATTTCAATGAAGGAAATCCCAGGCTTTTGAGGATTAGTTGAGAGAAAATGCTGTGTCCTTGGACTTCGCCCATCAAAAGACAATGCTGAGTTTGAAGCATGGGAAATATTTAATGGCACAGGTTGTAGGTCGCAACAATATTGATTTGCCTATCATTCATACTTCTGACCACTGCTGTTTGATTAAAGGCCAACTGGCAAGTACAAACAGGAATCTGATGACGTAATTTTTTAAAAAGAAGAAAAGTGAAGAGAAGTGATATTGCACAAAGTCATGGAAAATCAAAGCAACCTCCCCCTATCTAAAAGAGAATGTTATCCTCAAACCAGCCCTGGTAATAAACCATCTTTCCCACTGTTTCCAGTGTTGGCTAATTAGAAATCTATTTGTGTACTAACAAACATAAAAGGCCCCATTTCAGTAAAAAGTTTAAATACAAGGTTCAAGCTAAAGCAGAGGAGTTCTTGGGGTGTAATTTAAATACTAATTAGGCAGTTTATGAGAAACCCAAGACTTTAAGAGTTCACAGACACTATGTCAGCCGAACAATGCAAAATCGCACATTTTATGTAACCGAGTCCACGTGTCACTGTATTACAATTGATAGCAATTGGGCTGTGGTTTATCAGCCCCTTCTTAGAAGACTCAGTGATCACTGGTCTACTAAATGAGACCTGACAATATTGTTATTGCTCTCCCAATTATGTTTTCTTATTCATCTCAAGCAAACCTTCCCAGTTTTACAGTGCAAAGAAAACCAGGATCTGGCATAGAATTGGGCTCCACGATAAGTTACACTTCCATGATTTTTAAAACAAGCGGAAATAATTGCCCTGGAGGCTGTGGATGCTAGTTGAAAGTGAAGCATGTATCTGTTCAAGGCTTAAGGATATACAGCACAACCATATGATCTGTGTACTCAACAGGACTTACTCTCAGGAATGTGTGGCTAGGGTTGCAGTCTAAGTCAAGGATGTCCTTCTGCAAGTGGCAACCCATCTTTTTAGACATGGGGTTGTCTGACAGCAATGGCAGGAGGGAGAAGCCCTTGTTCCCAAGCCCTGCATGTGTATACACACACACAGTGAGAGACCTCCTCCTGCTTTGTAAATCTCTTCACTGCCCTCCCCTTCCAGTTAATCACATGGCCAACGTCTCCTACTGGCAATGTTCAGCAACTGCAGGCATCTCCAAGCAGGAACCAGAATGCAGCATACAGGAAGCACAAAGCAATACTACCCAAGCAGCCATCACATTTTCATCCCCCACCCCACTTTAGGTAATAAAAACAATGTAAATGTACAAATATACAACAAACCACCCCACTGTGCCTGTAATGCATAAATGTTATTTACTTAACAATACTGACAATAACTGCATGTGCACATTTTCACATGAGTGTGTTTTCCCCCAGGCCTTTAAAAATGTAGCCCTGGCAATAACACTGGCAGATCTTGCCTTAAACAGGGAAGTTAATTTACACATAATCATAACATTCCACACCTTCCCACACCGTTCTTCCACAGATACTGTTTTTTTTCTTTCAAAAGAACACTTCTGGTACTTTGCTGTATCATTTCAGCAAGCACTAATAAATTACCTACTTCTATTTCTACTTCTCATTTAGAAACAGAGCCTGTGGTGTAGGACAAAGTATATCACCCACAATATCTTAACTATTCACAATGTCTCAAACAAGAAAAGTGTGCATGGTTTTACATTAACACCAAATATGACACACACACACAAAACCGCCTTTTAATATGCATCACATCTTTAACATCTCCATGAAAGCAGCACTATATAATTTCCTTAATTCTCGCTGGCATGTAATGCAATTTGAACAAGATTTGGTTAAAACAATCCTGCCACATTTCAACTGCAACCCTAACGTTTATTGATAGATCTGCCTGACACAATTCCCTTACCCAATAGATATCGCCATCTGCAAGTAATTGCTTAATTTTCTTTGGGATTTATCATTACTATGCAGCATAGACACTGAGAAATGGGAAAGCTGTAGCTCAGAGGTGGAGCACAAGGTCCCAGGTTCATCTCTGACATCTCTGAGTAGGCTGGGAAAGACCCCTGTTCTAAAACCCCATAGAGCCACTGCCAGTCACTGCAAACTGTAAACTAGAGGTAGACAACTCTCCAGGTGTTGCTGGATTCTAACTCACATCATTCCAGACCACCAGTCATTCTGCTGGCGGTTGGTGGAAGATGGAGTGCAGCAGCATTTGAAGGACCACAAGTTTCATACCACTGTTGTAAATAAATACTGAGCTAGACAGACCAATGAAATGACTCAGTGGAAGGCAGTTTCCAATGTTCCTGTGATATGATCATTTAAAAAAGAAACCAGATTTTCCATGTTGGCAAGATCTCTCCCCCCCCCCCCCGGCCCCCAAGCACAGGAAAATTACTGACACTTTTGCCACAAAATTCCTGACTAGTAAATATTGAAAATGTGCTACTTGGGGAGGCTAGAGAAAGGGTCTGTATATTATTGCTTAATTTGTTAAAAGTCAGGGGGGGGGGGAATTAACAAATGCAAATCACAAACTCTAATTGCATTTGCTCTTTCCCATCAACATTAATAACTGTTTGAGCCATCAGAAAGGCTTGATGATACAAAACCACATACAAAGGAGACTCTGGTGGGACCTTGATTATTGCTATCTTTATCTCATATTTACTTAATCTGGCATTTTGTATTAAATTAAGTTTGACATTCTTCCTCTGTCTGCCCCTCTTATTTTGCTATAGGGCCTCCTGTTCAGTAGCCCAGCATGACTTAACAGCCTTAGCTACCCACCACATGCAGACAGAAGTCAATATAACACCATGAATATTTAATTTGATTTTGAACTGCTAGCTAGCCTTACTTCATTAGTATTTTGTTGTTGTTGCATAATTCATTATTTAATTCCAGGAATCATATTGTTCTGAAAAAAAAAACAGTTAATGATGTCCTGGATTTCTTGTGGGATCTTAACTGTCATTGTGAAGTAAAAAGCAAGCATTTGTTCAAAACGTTTGTTCCCGCCATGAAGAATTTTCCATCCATGAGATCTTTAATGTAGACCTTTCATAGAAACCTTTTGCTATTCTGCATAGCAGTATATCTAATCAAATATTTAACCAAATGGTTACATTTAATCAAATTGTTCATATCTCCTGAAATGTTGTTATATGGGTATTTAATGTATTTTCACTTTTTATTGTATATTGTTTCCTCTCTTTATTGATAATATTGGATTAAGCCCAACTTTCTTGTGTTAACTTCATAACCAACTACTGTACTCTTCCAACATTTCCATTAATTTAATTAATAGACTTGCCTCAGGCTGTCTGGGCAGTGGGGAACATTATCTGCATATAGAGCAATTATGTAATCATTTCTCAAGCATTCATCATCGAGTTGTCTGATGGCCGTTCTGAAATTGTATTAATGTGCCACAGGGCCTACTGTTCCTTCTGGACCCTTTTGTTATTAGTGTGGAATGCTGAATCAGCCTTTAAATCGAGATTACTATTCAACAAATATAATCTATTAGGGCCAGTGACAGTCTTTAGTGGGTCCTTGGCCTGGTGCCACTGGCAGGCCCTCTGTCAACTTGGTCCATTGCCAAGTGCTGCTGCTCCCATCAGAGTCACCATGCAGCATGGCTGTTTGCTGCCATTGCCTGGCACTCCCCTGAACCCTCTCTTTCCTGTGAATATGTGGTGACACATATATGGTTACTAGGGGAACCAAGCTGGTATATTCTACAGTGGATGGCTGCAAGGGTAGAGTCCACAAGATGCCATCAGACAGCTGCATCTTGGGGGACGTTGCCACCCACCACAGAATGGAGCTAAGTGTCGCCTCAGCTTCCATAAGAAGTGCCACTACCTCTGGATAAACATTTTACAAGGAGGAGGGGGCCAAGGTGAGTGTCTGTTCAGAGTGATAGCAACAAGCAGCAGTGATGGTGGCGAGGGTGGCAAGAAGCACTTCTGAGCCCTGGGCCACTGCCAAACCATGCCGATCCCCAATTCTGACTCGGCAATTCACAAAATACTTCTTCCAATTATAAAGTTGGACTTGCAGCTTTCTATATTTTCTTTACATTCTCTTGGCAGGGGGTTGGACTCGATGGCCCTTGTGGTCTCTTCCAACTCTATGATTCTACGATTCTTCATCTGGTGTAATTCTGCCCTCCTACAAATTGTTCGCTTTCCTGAAGTAACAACAACAACAACAACAACAATTTATTTATACCCTGCCCATCTGGCTGGGCCTCCCCAGCCACTCTGGGCGGCCACCAACAGAACACCAAAACACAATAACCTATTAAACATTAAAAGCTTCCCTAAACAGGGCTCCCTTCAGATGTCTTCTCAAAGTTTGGTAGTTATTTTTCTCTTTGACATCTGGTGGGAGGGCGTTCCACAGGGCGGGTGCTACTACCGAGAAGGCCCTCTGCCTGCTTCCTTGTAACTTGGCTTCTCGCAGCGAGGGTACCACCAGAAGGCCCTCGGCGCTGGACCTCAGTCTCTGGGCAGAACGATGGACGTGGAGACGCCGAGGCCGTTTAGGGCTTTAAAGGTCAGCACTAATACTTTGAATTGTGCTCGGAAACGTTTCCTCTTAAATCTCATTAAGATGGCCAACTTCCCCTTTTCACGTTCTAAAACATCTCTCTAACTTTTCTGTTCTGAACCAACTTTCTCATCCTGTCCCCAGACCTTATCTCATTTCTTCCTTTTTCAACCCAGTGTTTTATTTGCCAAAACTGGGAGGTACAGGTCAGTTTGTATTGAAATCCACAGAAGCAGAACACCTCAAGCATGCTTAGCACATCCCCCCTCCAACTGTAGAATATGGGGCTTGAGGTGGGGGTTGGACCAACAGGTTCAACTATTTATTTATTTTGTTTCTTCCCTCAGGTTCAACAATTTTGATGTGTAGTGTTTGTTAGTTTTACACAGAACAGGCACTAAATTGCACACAGTTTTTCTTTTCTACACTGCCAGAATCAAAAATATGCTCAGGTACAAATGGTTTTTGAATATTTGAGCCACTTTTACAGTTGAGCATTGTGAGAGAAACAAAACACATCGTGTATCAAACAGAATTGCCAATGATCTTTTTGTGTTTTCTTTTTATAGGCATTTGCTTTGAAATAACAAATTGGCTGGCAGATGTAATGTTTTATTTACATATTGTTTCAGTCTACTATAAGGGGGGCAATTTACATCCCATCCGGCTGCTGAGGTTCACCCCCCAAAAAATCATTGGGTCTATCTTCCCCCCACTTTTGCTGCTGCCAAAATTGGTGGGGTCTTAGAGTGCCAGGGAAAAAATGACTGAGGGTGAGGAAAGGAGATAGAGATAGATAGATTAGATAGATAGATAGATGATAGATAGATAGATAGATGATAGATAGATGATAGATAGATATAGATAGTTAGATCGATCAGATAGATGATAGATAGATAGACAGATCACATATGCAACAAACAAGTGAAAATAAAACTCTAAAGCAAAATAGTCATGCTCATATGCAACTAGGTAAAGGTAAAGGTACCCCTGCCCGTACGGGCCAGTCTTGACAGACTCTGGGGTTGTGCGCCCATCTCACTTAAGAGGCCAGGGGCCAGCGCTGTCCGGAGACACTTCCGGGTCACGTGGCCAGCGTGACATCGCTGCTCTGGCGAGCCAGAGCCGCACACGGAAACGCCGTTTACCTTCCCGCTGGTAAGCGGTCCCTATTTATCTACTTGCACCCGGAGGTGCTTTCGAACTGCTAGGTTGGCAGGCGCTGGGACCGAGCAGCGGGAGCGCACCCCGCCGCAGGGATTCGAACCGCCAACCTTTCGATCGGCAAGTCCTAGGCGCTGAGGCTTTAACCCACAGCGCCACCTGCGTCCCTAGGCAACTAGGCTGCATTTAATGATCCAGATTCATGAAATACGGGCTTTCAGAGTCAGATTTACAGAAGGCGGCTTCTCAGCTCTCCCAGTGCAACATCCATTATACTTGGGCTTCTTGCCATTTGCTCAAAATGGCTTCTATGGATGTTGTCCAATTCACAAATTAAAGGTCTTAGTTTCTCTTTTGGTTCTAACAAACGGCCAGCACTTGCTATCACAGTGACCACTCCAAATGAGGCATAATTAAGAAGAGCACTGAGCTTCAAAGCTGGTACATGCACACAATTTCATAGGACCCAGTCAGCTGAAGTGCTGCTCAAAATGGCTCCTTGCTGCCACTACCAGGCACTGACCTTAACCCCTTCCTCCCTGCAAACATGTTTGCCAGTGGTGGTGATCCTTGCTATGGAAGATGAGCCAGTTATTGGCTCTGTGTTCTACAGTAGGTGGCAGCAATATGTGGTTCTGTGACACCTAGTAAGTTGAGCTGCACATTATGGATGGTTGTGGGATTGACACACAGCTGCTTCTTCCAGTGCAACACTGTGTTTCTGACAACAAACACTTCTGCTCTTATAAATATGGGAAATGGTGTGCTTGATTGGAAGGTGCATGTCCATGTATACACACGTCTCATTTGACTGTATAATGTACAATGTACAATTTAAGCAAAAAGCAGCAATGTTTGTTCCATGTAAGAATGGGAAACGACGCAGAGATTTAAATCTCAGCCTATTTAAAAGACCCCAATGTGCAACCTTGATAAGGATTGCAGTCAATTAACATAGTTATCAGCCAAATGCATATGGTCTAGGCTGAAACAAGGCCACTGTCTCCTATACTCGTACATAATTCTCTGCTGAAAGTAATCACATGGTAGCCATGGTTACACAGCACAGATAAGAGCTGTAATTTTTGTCTAACAATGTCAGAAATGGGAATGAATTCAGAAATGTCTGATTTCCTTTGTGCACATGAGCATGCGCGCACGCATACACTCCTGTTCTGGATTTATTTTCATTTATTACTCTCTTGTCACACAGAGGCTTTAAAAATAGCTAAATAAAAATATGTGTCCATGTTTAGTTTTAAAGACAACAACAACACATAGCATAAGGTGCAATAGTTGCCACAGCACAAATTGATTATTATTTTTCCTAAAATGAGAAGCCCAAGCCATTTAAAGACAACTGTTTCATTATTTTTTTAAAGCACCATGTGCAACACTCATCCAAAGCCAGCTTATCAGAAGTGCAACAAGTGACAATACATCAGCTGGCACAAATTCAGTTTGTTGACGACTTCTGGTTATGAGCAAGCTTGTAATCCAAATACACGCCTACATGAAAGTCCAGTTGAACCGAATTAGACTTGATCCTGGGTAAGCCTGCATAGCCTAGGACTCCCAAGTACTGTAAATGCAGTGTTTCCCACCCCACCCTGGGCTATACATCTGTATGCTTATCAAGCTGTATTGAAATACCCTCCCCTCAAATCATCTTATGCACCAGTATCAGCAGAGTCTGAAAACACTGAAGATTAGAAACTAGTAGAAGAGAAACTGTGGCTCTTGGACAGGAATGATGTGTGCTGGGTGATTTATCTATTTGGCCAATCCATAGTCTAAAGCAGGGTTTCCCAAACTTGGGTCACCAGCTGTTTTTGTACTACAACTCCCATCATCCCTAACTAAAAGGACCAGCAGTCAGGGATGGTGGGAGTTGTGGTCCAAAAACAGCTGATGATCGAAGTTTGGGAAACCCAAGTTTGACTCTAAAGCCTGCGTCCACATGGTTGAGTCTCATACCAGTCCATCTAACTAAAAACTGACTACTCCAGGTGCCAGTGGCTCTCCAAGGGCTCAAACAGAGGATCACTCAGATCCCTCTTCCCTGAGCATTTGCTAACTGGAAATGCCAAGGATTGAAACTCGAGAACTTGAGAACTTCTACATGCAAAACACATGCTCCATCATTGAACTACGATTAAGCAAAATGGGGGGAAATACAGTTGACTCCACCCTTTAAAGGCGGGTGGTACACACATGTGGTAAATATATACATGGACTTAAATGAGGAAAGATCAGGGTTAGGTCACCTTCAGGAGCTACTTCACCTCTCCCCAGGGGTTTAGCTTGGCCAGTGCACTCTCAAGGGGAAATTTTTATAGTCTGGAGAATATGGCATCAGCAGATTGAATTGCTGTTATTGATTCAGCTACACAGTGAGGTTACCCAAATGCACAACCAAAGAAGAGTTAATCAGAGATGGCAGCACTTGGCGGTGAGATAGGATGTTACTTCAGATAGATTTAGATACCACAGAAAGCAAAGGGTCACCCCCTGCTTTTTTTTTGCTTGTCAAGTTTTATGTGTGTCAAATTCATTTGCAAACCCCATAACCACTCTCCAAATTAAACCAAGATGCTCAAAAGGAGGGGTGGGGTGTAAAATAAAGAAAAAAGAAAATGCATCTTATTTCATAAACCTGAAGCATTGTGGGGAACTCAGTCGATTTAAATCTTACCTATTTGTAGACCATTTTTCTATGCTACACAGCAGTGTTGGCCAAAATTGGGCAAAGCCACAAGACTTTACTCCAAAATTATCTGCATCTACTGGATCATTACTTAATGCACATGCTGCAGGAAATGATGTTTTAATCCAAAATGAAAACTTCAGTCAGTTTACAAAAGGGGGGAAATGAAGCACAAATTCAAAGTTAGAGCCTTTCTAGTTTAACTTTAAAAATGATGCAGGGGTGTGTAATGATGTGATTTCATCACATTAATTGGTACACTGAGTAGGTGACTGGAGTTCATGCTATTTTTTGTCAGGCATTTCACAGTAGATGGACTGTGGAAAAACAGGAGCAATTCTAAATAAGAATGCGCATAACACACTGTCATATAAACCACTCTGCTAAAGTGCTTAGGTTCTTGTCTACTATTTCTACACACTGTCTGCCCTCCACTTGTATTCTCATAACAGCCCTACAAAATGCCACTATTTTAATAGTGGAGGGTTGAAGGGAAATGATCACAAAAGATGCCCAAGTCTCAGTGATTGTTGACAAGAATAAAGATATATGATGGAACTCCCCAAACTGGTTATTCCAAGGAAAGAACTACATGCCACAAGAAATGCTGTTGAAAATGGCATTTCCCTGTTGAGTTCCATCCTCCTGCTCCATAATATATTATACAAACAATGCAGTATCTGGGTGTCTCAACTTTCTCCACATTTTGTCAGCTGCCACACTATTTAATGACTACAGGTCACAGTTTAAATTCTGCCAGATTTTACAAAACCACAGAGGGGGTTTGATTTGGTCCAGAGCTGCCGTTTTCCATAGAAGGGCCGTGCTGCTTTTAAGCATTCAGTTCCACGCTGAAACGGTTCCTACTTAAGTTATTTGAGAACTGTGGCCAGAAGCAGTTTGTCCTGTGATACCACACAGAACGTGTCTTAACGCCACTCACTCTGCTAGAAAGAGACAGGTAGACCAGCCAATGACCCCTGTAGCTCAGGGACATGTAGGAGGAGAAAAGGGTCAGGAAGGGCTTTGAGAAGACGTTGGCGGCATTGAGGAATTTCCTTGACTTAGCCAGTCATGGAGACGTGCACATATATTGTTCTGGGCAGGGAGTCCTAAAAGTTTAATGACAGGCATTCTGGGTATTTGCATCACCGTTGTGCACAGAGGAGGGGGAGGAATAAGAGACTGCACAACACGGGGCAGAGACTTGCCTGTATGATGGATGAAACCTCCAAACACAAATGTGTACCAGGTGTTTCAACAGAGGTACAGCTAAGTTCCGTTAAGAGGCTCATTCCCCACCGCCCGCTCACGAAGAGGTGGAGAGGGAAAGGGCATTAGAAACAGCACCAAAATTATACATGCGCAAAAGTGGAGTAGTTGGAAGGCGTTAGAAACATGGACGCAGAATCGCATTGCAACTGAACTCATTCACAGCCTGACTACAAACGATTAAGGTGTGTTTTTCAAGCCTCGAAGGGTCAGGGCTTTGCACAAGAGTTATTTATGGTAGTCTAAATTAAGGACACAGCCTCAGGACATCCCTTCCCCCTTAGCCTGGCTTGAAGGGTCACACAGGCTTCTCTCAGCACGAGTACAATGGTTATGACAGCCCATTATAGGGACCAAATAAAATACTCCTACAATGTAACCCACCCCTCCTCAGTTGCTGGGAGCGGGGAATGTTTTACTCCCCAACCCCAATGCCTTACAATTGGGACAAAAGGCCAGACATCTCACTGCTCTTCCTAATCATGGCAATGCCAGAGGGTGGAGTGTCCAAGCTAGAATGCTGGGGTTTTTCTCTGCAAGCCTTTAAGTAAAGCAGAGTTCCTCACATGAGTTCATCCCTAACATCCATCCTTCTGTGTATGTGTATGTGCATGTGCATGTGATATGCACATCCCTAGGGCCAGACAACAACCTGTTCATATTTGTTTTCTCTTATTTGCCAGGAACCCCAAATGCTTTTATTGCAATAGGAATAGCTAAATATAATGGTTTGAGAACTCTTGGGGTAAATGCCATGTTTTGCTCCTGGCAGTGAAAGAGAGAAAAAAAATGTCAAGAGCTTCTCTGTCTGGCTGTAAAGCAGATAGATCTCTGAAGGCTTGAACTGAGTGTGCCTTACCCGGTCACTGTGATAATAAAAGAAAAAGACTCGTGACAGTAAAAAGTCCAGGCTTGAACTGGCTTTTTATCTTTGCTTTTGTGCAGAAAATGAAGCTATCTGTTTCTTCCATTCTTGTCAACCACTGGTTCTAATGATTGCACATAGCGGCAATGCACTCTGAGTAACTAGAAGGGAAAGATGGAGGTGCCTGCAGTTGTTTATGCTGCTCAGCACAGTAATCTGTAGTGAAAAATAAACAAGACAAAGGGCTTCTCTAAGATATTTGCCTAGAAAATTCCATGGGCGTATATCAAAACACTGTAATTTCTAGAGCTAATGGTTTGCAACTAGCCACTGACTGACAGCACCTAAGAGATAATGGCTCCAATTACCTATTTAATAATGCAATATTTTTTGTTTTTTATGGCATATGTATCAAGGTTCATCAGAATATGGCACAATGTCAAGTATGCTGTAAGCCATCATATTTTGCAAGCAGCTGCTACTGGGCTTTTCTTATACTGGGCTTGTCTCAATTTGAGACAAAAAGAAAAAGGGGGAAAAGGATCTGCTATTGGAGGCTGGGGGGTGGGCACTGGGGTGAACATGCTCAAGAACATGGTCCCCTAGCATTTTTACCAATTGGAGCAATACATTAATGTGGTTTGGTTGTTTGGTCTGTAGGCACGAGGACATGTGCTTAGGACCAAGACTCTGACTTAGAATTGACTTTGTACCAACAGGACCCCTGCGTCAGGCTCTACCTAGTAACAGAGCCTGGGCACAGACAATGAGACAACGGCCCTCTGCTGCAACCACTCTGGAAGCTGGTTTGCTCTACGCAGAAGGGGAAGCTTGAGGATTCTTCAGCCTTAACCTCCAAATCTAAAAATACTCCCTTATTATTAGCGTCCGCATTCAAATAGGGCAATGGCAATTATATACATTTTTGGATGTTAGTAGAGGGACTGGCACTGGTCTTATTGGCTAAATAGAACGGTGCCAGCCCTGTACCAAACTTAGGTGACAATCTGTATATAAATCCTTTCCAATATAGCCCAAAAACATAGCCCCAAAGCAGTTACTTTTGCAATACCACCAACTGCCTCAGGAGGGTCAAAGTGAGTTACCTGAGGGTCTAGCTGAATGAGTTACCTAAGGGTCAAGCTGAACGGTGTGAGTAATCTCTCACCTTTTAGCTTGAAAGGGGGGAATGTGGTGGTGGTCCAAAGGGCCATAATGAATGTGATAATGTGAACCCCTATAAATTCTTGAGTGTGCTTCTAATACAGAAGTTATGGTAACCTGTTGCTTTATGAAACTGACGATTTTGCAAGTTGCCACCCCCACTGGGGCAGAAGTACAGCTAATATGTGAATCCCAAAGATAAAGCTCATAAACTAGAACATAAGTTGATCCATGGTGCAAATGGCTACGCGTAACACAGGTTCCTAACATGCATACTAACACAATGTAACAGATCACAGTGAGAATCAAAGCTTAGTTAGCAATGCTTATTGCGCATGTGTATTAAACATGAAATGAGGTAATGATGTACATGATCGGTGAAAATTGAAATCCTTTGTTTGAAATGTTATAAATACCACTGCCTGGACCCCTGGGTGTGGTTGCAGTTTTGCGAAACAATTTGAAACTGTAACCTACGGCCTAGCAATAAACAACAATGGACTCCTCATCTCTGAGTTTTATTGGAGTAAACTCAGAAGATAAGCTATTTTTGGCTTACAACATAAGGAAGTACTCCACACAGCTCATAGTTAAACTGTAGGACCTGCTCCCATAAGGTGTACCAATGGCCCCTGATTTGGATGATTTAAAAAGACAAATTAATGGGAGACAAGGCTATCAATGGTAACTAGCCATAACACTTATTTGTGTGTGCTACCTCTACTGCCAGAGAATAGCTCTTTCTGGGAATTGCAAGTGGGGAGAACACTGCTTCACTCATTCAAGTCCTGCCTGGAGGCTTCTAATTGGCATCTGCTTGGCCACCCTGAGAACAGGATGCTGGGTTGGATAGACTTTTGGTCTGCTCCAGGAGGGATCTTGTTGGGGTTGTTGGGTGTATATGCTGCAGAAGCTCAGTTGAAGCGATTAAGCTTACCACAGAAAACAGCCATTTAGCGGAGTTGTCTGTACTAGGCCAGCACCAACATACATATACACACTATTTGCAGATGTTACAATAGTCTTCTCTCTCTGAGCCCAGAGAAGGCTCTTTGCTTCAAAGTCCTTGCTGTGTTAAAGGCCACAGCCAAGTCCTGATTTAAGTTCCAACTTCTTCCTCAGACAATCTCTTCACAAAATTCTTCACATTTATCCCTATTCCGACAGAAATGGGGAACCTCCTTGCAGAAGGAAGTGGGAGACAAATTGTTGCAGCCTACAATTAAGCTAATTAAATGAATGCCTTGCAAATGCACTATAATGAAGGGGGGAAATCAAGTAAGATGATAGAAGTGTTATAATGCATTAGCATGAAAGGCATGCTAATTAAAAAGCCCTGGTGAGGCACAAAGAGCGGTGAATTTCCAAACTGGAAAGCTGTTTTGAATGTGCGCCAAGTTGCGAGAGCTTGACCCTACAACTTCCATTCTACGGAGAAAAGCAAATTGTGCAAAAGGAGAGGGAAGTAAAGTAAAGAAAATGCCATTTCTCTCTCACACCAGTACTGTGTCCAGTTCTGGACACCACAGTTCAAGAAGGACACTGACAAACTGGAATGTGTCCAGAGGAGGGCAACCAAAATGGTCAAAGGCCTGGAAATGATGCCTTATGAGGAACAGCTAAGGGAGCTGGGCATGTTTAGCCTGGAGAAGAGGAGGTTAAGGGGTGATATGATAGCCATGTTCAAATATATAAAAGGATGTCACATAGAGGAGGGAGAAAGGTTGTTTTCTGCTGCTCCAGAGAAGCAGACACGGAGCAATGGTTCCAAACTACAAGAAAGAAGATTCCACCTAAACATTAGGAAGAACTTCCTGACAGTAAGAGCTGTTCGACAGTGGAATTTGCTGCCAAGGAGTGTGGTGGAGTCTCCTTCTTTGGAGGTCTTTAAGCAGAGGCTTGACAACCATATGTCAGGAGTGCTCTGATGGTGTTTCCTGCTTGGCAGGGGGTTGGACTCAATGGCCCTTGTGGTCTCTTCCAACTCTATGATTCTATGATTCTCTCTTTGACATCTTCCCAAGCCCTTCTGTTTTTGTAGCTGTGAACGCTCTGGCAGGGATTGGGAGAAGGGCAGGTAAAAGCTTGCTATCACTGAGTGGCAAAGATCCTGGAGGCGGGAGAGCAGGCAAAGGGGACTAGGCAAGAAGAGGAAACAAGCAGTGGTGTACTTAGGTAATGTTGAACTCTGCACTTAATGGTCTTTTGTGGCAGCAGGGAGGATCTCCTTAGAAGGAAATGTACTGTATATTTCTTCCCTCGATATGCAGGATAAGTCAGCCTAGCTGCATTTGGATGCCATCCTGCTCATTCTGCCACATGGACTCTCAGATTTCTGCCCCCAAGTCCTACCCTGACGGCACCACTGCAAATAAGAAGCAGGGCAGGGTCTATTATGCAGGGCAGAGCTTCAGCAGGTAGCAAAACTAATGGAGGCAGGATTGTTGGAAGGGTCAAAGCACTGGGTGAAGTCCAAAGAGATGAGGTGAAGAGAAGGCCAGAGGAAGGGATGTGAAGTTGGGAGAAAAATGAGACAGGAGAGTGGCTATGAACTTCAAAGCCAAGCTAAACTTTGGTCTCTTCATTGATTTTAAACAACCAGCCAAATCTTTGGCTGCAGTCTGATGTTGCTTTGGTGGATGCTGCTAGCAAGCAGGAAAGTGCCCTTCTAGAAAAGCAGGCACTGTGGCTACAGTCCTGTGCTCAGTTGGATGCCAGAAGTGTCTAGGGCACACAAGCTACATGTTCTTCCCTGGCACTTTTGAGGCAATGTATTTTTCCCCCTCCACTGCTATCTTCCAAGTTATGGAAGTTCTAGGATCAAAGCTCCAGACTGGAGTTTGCATTAAAACAATTTTCCAGTTTGAAAATGTGATGCCTTTCTGCCAAGGTGTTATTGTTTTTTAATGCATAGCTTTTATATTGACTCATTGACAACACTTCCTTCATAATTTTGCTCCCCAGTTCATTTGAATGCTCATTGCAGGCAACTTCCAGATTCTGCAAAATTGTTGTTGATTATTGATTTTTTTTTTAGAGGAGGAGATTTCCCCAAGAAAGGATAAACCCAGATTAAATTAAGGGAGATGGGGGGTGGGAATACTGGCAACAGT
Organism: Podarcis melisellensis; assembly: GCF_964234715.1. Classification (NCBI taxonomy): domain Eukaryota; kingdom Metazoa; phylum Chordata; class Lepidosauria; order Squamata; family Lacertidae; genus Podarcis; species Podarcis melisellensis. Next base: position 73,634,954 of record NC_138537.1, on the reverse strand, counting down.
TTTGATGCATGATGTCATGTGGACACTGCAAAAACAAAACCCCACAACCCAAACTTATGTGCATGAAGATCGCTTGCCCACAATAAACACCCATATGGAAGCACCCTTAGTCCCAATGAACTCCTGATGCAATTACAATTGACTAGGTGCAGAACTAGCCATACACCACGTGCACAGATATTCAAGGCGGAATAAACATATTCATTGGCAGGAAAGGGAGATCTGCACAAAGTTAACAACTGGGTGCCTAATTTTGGCAACCAACCCCAAAGTGAGCATTTCATGACAATATGTACATGGAAAGGAGGAGCGTGGGTGGCTGTCACAAAGGAATTCCTGCACAATTCCTGATAGAACATTGTGTGGGCTGTTTCGATCATCCACAGACTAATTAAAAAAATTAAAATGGTCATCTGGTGTGTGTATGTGGGGGGGAGGGGATTTCAAAAGGTACTACAAAGGTACTACAAGAGTACCTCTACATTCTTTTTAAAAAAGAGCAAAGTTACACTAGAGTAGTGGGAGATAAATAATTTCACAGCATGGGTTGGAAAAGAATTCTGAAAACCTATGCAAATTCTGAAAACCTATGCAAAAGGAGTGCCTCCCAAACCTTGAATATACTTAGGTTTATTAAAGTCACCAGCCATGATAACGTTCAGAGTTTGTTGATGTATTTGAAATAATGTGTTAATTCTCTCAAACTGATATAGCTAATTGGCCATATTTTCCTCCCTCCAAATGAAAACCAAGCTTATAAAAAAACAGCCCAGACTAAGCAACTGGATTTGCCACAATCAACAGTGGTTGCTGCATTGCAGGGTATTGGACTAGTTGACCCCTGGGATCTCTACCAACTGTACGATCCTATGATCTGGGACTATCTCTAGCACAAGGATACAGATGAAGTTCCTGGGAGCCAGCGATGCCCACATCCACTCTGGACAAACCCTCAGCAAAAACCTAAGCAGAATTCCAAACCAGCCATCACTATGAATGAATGAGAAGATGCTTGCATGCATGCTTTGATAGCAGTGGTTTCCCCAATGAGCATGAAATGCTACAGTGGCTGTAGTTCTGCTTTCAGGAAGACAGAACAATTACCGGTATTCCCAACCTCCCTCCAAATATGGCATTATTTCAGACCAAAGCCACAGCTTAAGCCCTAAAGTGCAAAATGAAAACAGAAATCAGAATGAAGCCAAAGGCTGCCATCCAGCAAGCACTTCTTGACACTGTAATGAGAAAGGAAATGGGTGCAGGTTTAAAATTCCACATAGTTCAGAGCAGAGTTGGGGAGCATCCCATCTCCCAGTAGTCCTAGCCAGCATGGCCAATATCCAGAGAGCTTAAGTCCAACAATATCTAGAGGACTACAAGTTTCCCAACACATTATTTAGAGAGAGAAAACTGTGTTTATGGTGCGGCAAACAGTTTAAGTCCACTTAGACTCTAATTTCATTCCTAGGTTTCTTCATCATGAAATGACATGGATGAATATATCTATACTGGAGGAGGAAAACTGAATAACTCTCTTCCTAACTATGGGCATCATATCAGTGATGACCAAGATACAATGAACCACAACTCCTTCCATACACTCAAGGGAAGGTGAGGCGCTTTCTTGAATAGCAGACCCTTCAACATGTCACAATGCAAACTATTTATGAAACTGAGAGTTATTTCCAAAGATCCTTTGGAGCTCAGCTGAGCAAGGGGAAAATGGGGGGGGGCGCTCACTGGGCATGCCCAAGCCCATGGGCACATTTTAAGTAGCTCCTTGGATCCTAGTCAATATTTTCTTTTTTCAAATATATCATATCCATGAACCTCCACAAACTAACTCTTGATCAAAAGTCTCAGAGTCAAACTTGTCACGGAGCATCCTTGGGAAACGATATTGTTTTCATATTAAGTTGTACCTTAAAAAAAATGTTTTGAGCTATACTACAAATTGGCAACGTTATGAACAGGTTAGTACCAAAATTTCTGAAACATTTCTCCAGATACACTGAGGCTCGCACTCAGCTGAAAGACAAGCCATGGAAGTATCGCAGGTGAACATAAATCATATTCTCCTTTCATTGTGGTCAGACAAGACACCTTGGCTCTCTCCAAGCCAAAAACTGCATCATCAGAAAATGTGCTGTGATGCATTAACTAGAGCAATGTTTCTGACAATACAACCTCTCGGGTGACTTTATATTGCAAGAACCAGAAAACAGTATTCGTTTTATAAGATATAGTCAGAAATACTACTTTATAAATCAGCTCTTCACTTTTTAGCCGCAGTTTAGAAGCACAGATCTTACTACTCTCAGACTACAAGGCTGCAAGACTTCCACTTAAGTCAGATTAAATTGTATTATTCCCTCATTTTGCACAGTTCATCATCATCATCACCATCATCCACAACCATCAGGGTCAAGTTCCCCAATCTGAGAAACCTGAAGGGCTGCTCCAAACACTATTTTAAATTGTCATGAATTTTAAGGCTGATGTTAGCTTCGCTGTTAAATGCTTATTATGTATCTGCTTCAGGTCAAGTTCACTTCTGAAGACTGTTCACTAGCTTTTGCCTTGGAAGTGAAATTAATATAAATCCTGGCATACATGAAACCATTCTAAAGTTACTTTTAAAGTTCTGGTGAAACCACTGAGATTTACATGAATCTTAATGCTAATTTTGGTTTCGGGGAAAACATTCTAACTACCGCTGAGAAGAGAAGTAAAGAAAAGATGTTGTCAAATCGCTTGAGGAAAATACATTAACAGCGCATGCAAGACCAAATTCAGATAGTTGAACAGCCTATATGGATAAATTTAAATAGCTATCAAACACATAGGTTAATGCTGTCTCTAAGAAGAATAAAATAGTAAAAGTTCACACATAGTACATTAGGTGTGTGATGTTATTATAAAGAGGAAACATAGAATGTATAGATACTGGTGCCTATAATTACTTAGGGGTAGCAGTATTATAAAGCCAGAGTGTTTAATTAATATTTATGTACTGGATAAATACAGGAAACAAGTCAGTTTCTATAAAGCTTAAAAAACAAAACTTGGTTAAACTTTACTGAGCCATGTAGTCAGAAAAAGTATCACAATTCACTTTGTATTTAACAGCAATGCTGGCCAAGTCCAATCATTATGTTACACCTCTTAAAATGAAAATTATCTCGTTTGACCAAGGCCTAGTTTTGAGCTCTTCTCGCATAGCTTCCCCCACTCCTAGTTTCAAAATACTTTCTTAATAAGACTTCGCTTAGGACTTTTCTAACTTGTTTCTATAATAAATTACTGAAATTTGAAGCAAAACGCTGACACCTATCAGTGGGTTCCTGGCCAGTGAAACCTTGCAATCTGGGAAGGATCTGTAGAAAAATCAATAGCTAGCCATCTAGCAAAGCAGTTCTCATTTTTACCTCCCTTTCAGCAGAGAGAAACAGAGCTCATTACCAGGAGGGCGTTGATAGGTGTCAACAACAAATTCAGACCCTCAGAAGAGGTCATGGGCTAAGTAAGGCCAAGACGGAAAACAGGCACTTACCATCTTCCTCAGAATATATATACTCCAGGTGTATCCACAATACCTGCATGTCAAGCTTTCCCTAGTGACTTATTGTTTTTATTCCATAACTGGGCATCAGCAATAGGAAAGCGATTAAGTGAAGTCAGGGGTGGCCAATGCCACATTCACTTACCTACAAAAGAAGGAGGGAGGGGGAAGAAAAAGGTTTGAGCTGGTTAATCACCACAGTTCACTAAGCTCTTTACGATCATGGCTAATTAGCTTTGACTCAAAGGAGGATTGCAAGGTTGCTGAGAAGGGAATAAATAACCTTGCTGTTTTTAATGGATCCAGACTGGCCTAACCCTAGGAAAACAAAATAAGGAAAGACACATTTATTGGGATATATATATATATATATATATATATATATATATATATATATATCCGGTTCTGTTTATTGAACAGCAGATGTTACAATGAAACAGGTGGCGGAAATATAAACCTTTTTAAAGCCCTCGGGGTGTTTTCTCAGGAAGCTTATAATGATTGTCACTAGATCTGTTGCAGCCTTCTCTTCAGAGTCTAACATGGTGCAAGTAGATGCTGGGATTGTGCCAGCAATCTCCTAGGCAACTGCCTGCTCACAGGAAGCCACAAATAGCAGCAGTAAACCCCACCACACACATTTCGGCTTTCTACTCGCTTCTTGCTCCCCACCCACCCAGTCCTGCCCCACCCACTGCTCTCGACTCGTGAAACAAGCACACATTCTGCCCCAATGGAATTTCTGGGAAAGGGGAATGAGATCCAGTCCAGCCCCTTTCTCAGATCTAAGCATCAGCTCTAGCAGGATGATGTGTTTTTATTGTAAATTAAAGAAGGAAAAAAACAGTGGAAGGAAACCCGTAAAAAAAAAAAAAGAGGGTGGGGAGTATTAGAGATTATTTCTGTGTCATGAAGCTATCTGACTCTTCACACTGACTGAAATGCAAGGGGTCCGCTGGGACACATCAGTTACAAAGAATGAAAATAAATTAGGGACTAGATCTTTCCCATTAAGCACTCAGCAAATAAATGGACAGCGAAATGGCAGTTTCTGTTTTGTCAATTATTACATTTTATTTTATATCTCAGTTCACTCAGTATATCTGTTTATAACCACACACACACACACACACAGCCCAGCAGGAATAAACAGAAAAATCATACAATCTACTCCAGCTATTTTAAACAAATATACATTATTTAACTACATCCGAGAAGCAGTAACTGAGCTATTCACTGTACACATTACCACAAAAGTACTATTTTCATATCCCAGGCATTTCATGTTTTAAGCAAAGATGGAAATAGCATTTTAAAAGTGCAACTTGTATTGTACATCTATGAGATAAAGTGTCAAATACGTTGGTTTCCATTCTAATACACAGCTATTTTAAGTAAGTTATAATTAGCAACCTAAGAAAATATGGATTAAAGGGCTTATTTCTGAACAAACCATTTTATGCATGGAACTTTCTGATGAACATGCTGAGGGCGGGCTGGAATCCAGCAACATAGATTTCTATAAACATCTAGGCATTTTATGGGCTGGGCCAAAATGCATATTTACCATATTTAATTACTTCACTTAAAAGCTTGTTCAGCACTGATGGTCCAAAATATAGAAGGATGTTGAAAATAAGACTCTTATGATTAAAATACAAGACGGCTTGTTGTAGGGTGGAAACAAGGTTAGCTACTATGTTTTGAACACTGAATTAGTTAACAAAAAAGGGGTCCCATGATGATGTTAAAAAACTCCATCAGGAGTACAGTTAAATAATAATATTAATTACAGAGAGAACTACATAAATGCACACTGAGCTTGCATAAATGGCATATTGGATGATGGTGTATTTTTTTACTGAGGGATACCTATGTGCACTCAATGCACACAGTGAACATCCAATACAGTGGTACCTCAGGTTACAAACACCTCGGGTTACAAACACTTCGAGTTACAGACTCCACTAACCCAGAAGTAGTACCTTGGGTTAAGAACTTTACCTCAGGATGAGAATAGAAATCACGTGCCGGTGGGAGTCCCCATTGGCTAAAGTGGTACCTCAGGTTAAGAACGGTTTCAGGTTAAGAACAGATCTCCGGAACGAATTAAGTTCGTAACCAGAGGTACCACTGTATTTACAGGATGTTTGGGGCACAAGAGAAATGTCTTAGCAATCACAGTCACATTTCCCCCATCCAAATCCAACCTCCACACCCCCACCTGCTATTTGCCCTGGTTAGAAAAACCGACATGAATTACAATGGGGGGGAGGGGTTCAGCACAGAACAGCACAATGGGAAAAGGTTAACCCTCTCTCTGCAGCACCACAGCACCCTGACTTAGGGGAAAGCCCATATCTGAGAGGAGGTATGGCAGCCATCTTCAAGTAACTAGAAGGCTGTCATAGGGAAGATGGAGCAAGCTTACTTTCTCCTGCTTTGGATGCTAGGACCTGAACTGATGGATTCAGGTTACAAGAAAGGAGATTTCAACTAAACATCAGGAAGAACTTTCTGTTTGACAGTGGAATGGACTCACTCGGAAGGTGATGGACTCTCCTTCCTTGAAGGTTTGTAAGCTGAGGTTGTATGGCCATCTGTCATGGATGCTTTAGCTGAGATTCCTGCACTGATTCTATATCTCAGTGGCAGAGAACTACGTGCATGTAGAAGGCCCTCGGTTCGATTCTTGGCATCTCAATGCAAAGCTGGGAAGATCCTAGTCTAAAAACCTAGACTAACCAGTGATGGGACTTGGTGTAAGGCAACTTCCTAATCACAGATCCCCTACTGACTGGTCTAGTTGCACCCACAGTCGTAAGAAATACTCCTGGTTCATTATGGAGTCAACTGCAACCCATAATCATTTACAATACACCAAGAGCCCACAATTTTCTGTTTCTAATGCAATTTATATCACATTTTCAAACTCACACAAAATACAGTACAGTGGTACCTCGGTTTAAGAACAGTCCTGTTTACAAACGATTCAGTTTATGAAGTAGTGTCCTGGTTTGCGAAATTTACCTCGGTCTAAGAACGGAATCCAAATGGTGCAAGGGCACCAGCGCTGGGAGGCCTCATTAGGAAAAGCGCGCTTCGGTTTAAGAACAGTTTCAGTTTAAGAACGGACTTCCGGGACAGATTAAGTTCGTAAACCAAGGTACCACTGTATATGGATGCCATCTTAGGGCAGATATCAGTGCCCTGGACAGGCAAGCAGTAGTCTCAGCTGAAAGGCTGAGTTTACAGATATGCATTAAAACACCGATTACCTCCATTTGGCTGATGAAAACGAAAATATGTGAAGCAGCCAAGGAAGACAAAAGTGCACAACTGCAGCTATCAGTGATGTCACACTGGAAAGTCTATATTGCTCAGCTCCTCTCAGCACCAATCATGTCACAGGGAGAAGGAAGCTGGAACCTCTTCCTCTCAAAATGTGTTGACCAGCATCTGGGAATCCAGGAGTCAACAGGCTTGTTCATAGGTTACACCAAACACAGGTACAAGCTCTGTATACACATGTACAAGTGTTTGTGTGAAATTGTGTGCACTTATTTATTTGGACAGCTCAACTATTGTACATACATAGGTACACAGACCGTACACTCATTGAACATTACATGTGAACACCTTTATTCTTTTCTGCAGGAAAGAAAGAAAGAAAGAAAGAAAGAAAGAAAGAAAGAAAGAAAGAAAGAAAGAAAGGAGTATTGTGGTACTAATCCTGCTGGAGGTCCTGGGATGGCAAAGATGGCACTCTGGTTATCTATTAGAAACATACAGGGCTTCAGACCAGCCTTCCTCCTCTCTCCAAGCCCCCAAATGTACACTATGAGAAAAAGCTTTTCACTAACATTAATGAACTTCCACTTGTTCTACACAAATTCATCTTGTTCCATACTGTATTAAAGAGCTATAAATCACAGCAAACGAAACAAATCACTCACTGAATACCTAGAATTATTCAAGAAACAATGAGACAGTGGTTCCAATAATGGTTAGTTAGGACCACAGACATTTTAAATAACCCATATATGTCCCTAGGGGCAGCAAATCTATATAGCAGCACCCATCCCATCAAAAATAATTGTCTCTTTTACTGGTATCACAGGAGCTGTTGTCAGTGAGCGTGTTGAGATTTGATCCAATGGACGTACAAGATACAGCTTTGGGCAATGCAGTGTCTAACCCAAAGTCATACTTGTCGCAATTGAGTTGGAAGAAGGTCAAAGGGCTGCGCACTCTTCCCTCAACTCTCCACTGCTTTCCTCACAGTATGGAGAAGTGAATGGATGAACAGAAGCAATCTACATTCAATTAAAACTTGTTAATTCTCTCCCACTGAAATCAATGGGATTTAAGAAATTTCAGCTGGATCATTCATGACCAAACTGTATGAGTGGCAAACCAGATAATGAAGTGGGAAACAGGCAAATCACCACAAGCATTACTGAAGAGATCAAAAGTGAAATCATTCCCATTAGAATATACAAGGGGAAATATTAGCAAACAACAACCACGACCAATGTACAGTGGTACCTCTAGATACGAACAGGATCCATTCCGGAGCCCCGTTTGCATCTAGAGGTAAACGTATCTATGGACGGCACGTCTGTGCACACGCATGTCGCTTTTTGCCGCTTCTGCGCATGCGCGTGATGTCATTTTTAGCGTCTGTGCATGCGCAAGTGGCGAAACCCGGAAGTAATGCGCTCCTTATTTCCGGGTTGCTGCGGAGCGAAACTCGAATGCGCTCAACTCAAAGTGTATTTAACCCGAGGTATGACTGTATAGGGAATCCATTTATTTAAAAACTGTCTCAGTCTGTCCAGTTATATAAACCAAGAGCATGCCTCATGCACAAACACATGTCCTTCATGCAATGCAGCTGCTTTTGCCTCGATGATGACCCAGAAAGAAGAGTAGAGTCAACATGTACAGAGTCTGCATCCAATACTACAGCCTATCCCAATATGCTGCTATCCAGATGTTTCAGAGTAAAACTCCCATCAGCACCAGCTATCCATGCTGCCTTGGGGCTGGTCTTTAATAAGTATTGATCATCTGGTGTCATTGTGATAGCAGGTGATTTACAGGTGGTCTGAACCACCTGTCAAAGTTGGCTCTGGTGGGGGGGGCAGACCCAGTTCCCCATCCCAGTATAGAATATGAAACTTCCTCATATAAAAGGGAAATTATTATTGTAACCCTGGTCCTGAGGAAGTAAGATACAGCTATACCCAACATGACATGAGGAAAAGAATGGCTTCACTCCCAGCACTGCACTATTAAACAATATGCCCCCATCAAACGATGGTTCCCATGGGTAGTAGCTTGCTTTGGATAATGTGAAGCTATACTCTTTTTCTCCTGTGCAACCTGCTTAGGTTTCAAGCCTCAAACCATTTATTTCTGGGTTATTATTCTCACATAATTCATCTGGAGCTCACTATAACTACTTCAAAGTAGTTGTTCAAGGAGCACAGTCATAGCTGGAATCCAAAATCGCTGTCTTACCCTTAGGCTGAAATGCTGTAGGGAGGAAATCAGAATGCAGGCTGAACCAATTACGAAATGTTAGGGCATATCCCTCCTTCATGGGCACAGCAGTTCTATGTCTCTCTTTAGGCAGACAGAATTGCACACCTATCAAAACCACTTAGAGTACAATATTTGCAAAATGTTTAGCCATCTGTACCACCCAAAGTATTTCCTTGAAAAGCAAATTATTATTCTAAAGTACAGTGGCCAGCACCTCTTCAGATTTTGGTTTGTATCTTGTTTTGGGGCTAGAAACCAGAAGATCAGACTGTTCTCCTGCCCCCTCCCCATAATTCTTTTCAACTGCACACCCTAGTTGAAGAGACAGGTTTTGCAGTGGGCTCCTCCAATCCTTGGGCCTACCCAGACCCTCTGGGCTCCTCACCCTTAGTACCATAACATTTTGTAGTCAGTCTCCTACTGCGACAAAGTGGTGGAGCCTCTGTTCTCACTAGGTCTTCTGCAATGTAGTCCTTCAAAGTCCAAGGATGGTAGAGCCACACATTCTGTGCCTAGAGAGGCACTGGCTCCACAGGCTCATTTCTGGGGTTGGCCCTGCATGGCCTTCCCCTCCTGGTTTGGAGTCCTCAGCCTCATCAACTGAAGAAGAGGACCTCCACCTCTGGCGTGTGTAATGCATTTGCAGTTCTGCAATGACCTAAATGCATCCCGTAAACCAGGGATGGGGAAACTGCAGCAATCCAGATGTTGTTAAGACTCCTTCTCCCATCAGCCCAGTCAGCATGGCCAATGGTCAAGGCTTATGACAGTGGTAGTCCATCATCATGATCTGGTTCCCTGTCCTAGATAAAAACCATATAGAATCTAAATACCATACCCACAAGATGAACAGAGTGATAACAGTGTTAGAAACTGAGATATGAAAGCTAGGAGCTAAATGGCACCTTAAACCTAGGTTATGGGCACAACAACAGAATATCTAGGTGCACCTTTTTTAATAACAAGAATACAAAGCTGAAAATGAATGAACTGTAGCTAAAATCTTATATTCATTTTTCACATAGCCTAGTCCTCATCTGAAGACTGCAAAAAACAAAGCCATGCTTCCCTTGCCTGCCCCCTAATGTTCTTATGAGGGTCTCTTCTCCAGTCTTCAAAGAGTGGCTGGAAGTGGGGAGGCAGAAAAAGGTCCTCCTTTCCTTCCACTCTGCAGTTTTAATCTGAAATCTTAGGTGCAGTCCTGTGCCCAGAGCTCAGAAACGGCTCATGCTAATTAAATTCCTAATCGCAAAACGTGCCTAGAACAATGGGAGTTTCGAATGCTGAGTGATAAATACCAACAACTATTTATTACATGGTAACTTACTATGATGTGCATGTGACCACTTCATAAACTGGTCAGCTGAATTGCCTTGCCAAGAGGTGGGGAAAGTCTTAGCACTCCCATGACTTCCTGGGTTTTCCCTAAGGTGCAGAAGTGTAGCAAGGTTATCCTTGCTTCTTGGGAAGACAATACATACGACCTGCTTGCCAAGTGGTTACATGTACACTGTAATAATTTCCCACTTGCAGCTGGTTGCCTTGCATTCCCTTTATAATAGCACACATCCCTCCTTCATCTGTTAAATTTAAGCAGAGCAGTTTGGTCTGCATAGGGAAGACAAAGGCTTTTTGTACATGTGTTGTGGGGTGTGTGTTTTTTTGCTGAAAATGAGACACTGAGAACCTTTCTTCTTCCTCCTAAAGGAAAACAAAACATAAATGTCCCTTTATTATCATATGTTTTCAGTTATCAACATATTAGACACCGCAGCTAGAATTAAGAGTTCTTCAACATTTTATGTTCTGCAATTCCCCGGGGGCTGAAATTAGTACCAACCACAGTCTCAACTGAGTGTTTCAAAGTGCAGTTCTGGACACTTTGGGGGAAAGCTCTGGATCTATTTTCAGGCACATCAGCAGCACTCTTGTTGAAAACCATGTCTCCTGTTTCACAGCTGGTGACAGTGCTGATAACTTCCCTTCATCTGCAGGAGGAGCTGCTGGCAAGCCAAGAGCCTTTCTCCTATTCTGCCAATAAGCTGGAAAAAGAGATGACGGAAGAAGGTAAGCCCGGGTTTCAAGTCCCTGCAAGCTGCAAGGATCCAAGTAATGTTAACCTACTCTGAACCCCCCCACCCCACCCCCTGGAATGAAGACAATTTTACTGCCAGCTTCAACTGGAAGAAATCTGTCTCCAAGCCATTCATTATCCGATCTGCACAGAAAGTGTTTGAAACTAAAATCAAAGGATGCTTAAGTACAGTACTGAGTCCCTGTCACCAGTTGTGCCCAAATCCCACCTCCTACTTCTCTATCCCCTCTAGCATGCAGGTATTGTCATGGAAGGCTTAAAGGACATATGAGTCAGAAATAAGGATGAGAACTCTTAATACATCTCCCTGATAAGACCGGAACAGCAACAGAAAAATCCTGTTTCCTCCCAGATCCAGCTAAGTCCAGTGACACCTAGTGTCTAAACCACACAATGAACATTTTTCACACAGATGTGTTCTCCAGAATGCAACACCAGACCCCAGATGGAGGAATGAGTGTCCCAAATGCTGCAACAGGCTTCGGCTGAGTGCCCAATCCCTACTGCCTTTCCTCCTGGCCATTTGCCCCTTTCATGGCACTTGCAGCTTTATAAGTAGGGATAGGAACTGCATTAGGACATCAGAACCCAAGGACCAGCAGTCCTGCATCACTTCATCTCTAGCCTTGTTTACTTCTAGCAGGATTAGTCATTCTGCAATGCCAGGCATGGCCTGACTCCTGACAACAGTAATTCATTTAAATGAAATACATCCCCCCCCCCCATGTCTACTTCCAAGGGAATGGGGAGGCTAGTTCTGTATGCAGCGTGAAAAGGACCTCCAGGGTTATTTGAGGCTGTTCTCGCTGATAGTTGTCACATATTTCAAACGGCTTATGAGAATGAAGTCATAGAACAGCTGTACTCCACTTGGACGGGAACAACCAAACTGAAATATCTGAAACAGCTGTATTAAAGCATTTCAATTCAGACTTGCTCTGTGTCACGTCCAGAAAGGCTGCAGATGAAACATGCATTTCATCCCATACTCTGCCTTTGGTGAATCCACGAATACTTATTCATACACAGCAAGACAGGAAATGCGACTTCAACCCAAAGGCCTCACTTATGACATTTCCCCCTCCAAAAAGGAAGGCAGATCACTCATAAGCCATGGAAGCCAAGTTTAAAGCTTAAAAAAAGCTAAAAACAGAGCCTGACTTCTTCCCTAATGACTAGTTCAGTACAACAAAAACAACAATTTAGACTAGGAAAGCCCTTTTTAGAGAGAAAAATCTGTTCCTTTTTTCTGGAGCCATGCCACCAAGATAATTGGAAAGTTGTTGTGTGCTGTGCTAAACAGAAAAGGAAGCATGGTTTTCCTTATCTGCCAGAGAAGCTAAAAAAGGAACATATTAAATAGAAAGGAAGAAATTTAAGGAAACAACACTGGACATTTCAGTTATGCAACGGCTATGCTGGGCATGCACTAAATGCTATGTTTATAGGAAGGCATAAGGTAGTACAATGCAATCGTAGTTTGTTTGAAAAAAGATTCAAAGGTGCACATCATTAAAGCTCACTGGACGGCCTTGGGTCATTCACCATCTTTCAACCTAAGCTCTTCCCCAAGCCTGTGGTGAGAGCAAAATGGAGACTTTATGTGCTGCTTTAGCTCCGTTTAGAGAATACAATGGTTTCTAAGAAAGAAAGAAAGAAAGAAAGAAAGAAAGAAAGAAAGAAAGAAAGAAAGAAAGGAAGGAGTCCAGAGCAACTAGTTCATCACATTCAAAGAGCAAATGACAGTATACACTGGGAGTTACCCAAGGCTTAAAAAAACAACAGCACACCAGTCAGGATGGTAGCCACATTCTTCACTGTCCAAAAAGGAAACAAGAATACTGGAGCTAAAGGATGTGCCAAACTAAATCCAAACTAGCAACAACCATGATAGTCAAGTCACCTGGTGACTAACCATTCTATTAATTATCCCTTCACTGCTCTCCAAGCACCACTTTTGGTTTAAAATAAACAATTATTTCAATACCACTAATAACTTGACATTGACTGAATAGTCACATCTCCAAATCACAACACTTTCTGAATGACTCAGGCAGAATGGGCAACGATGTGATTACTGACATCAATGTCAGTTCAGCTAACTCTGGAACAGTCTGATTAAATGAGTTCCCAGGTGCTGTTTCCACACCTACTGGTTGTTGCTTCGCGGGAACAGGAAGAAGTTGCTGATTCCAGTTAAAAACTCTGCTTGACAGAAAATAATCTGAATGCTTTAATCCTTCTTTATATGGTGTCAGGGGACAGCCATGTCTTTTCACCATCAAGTTTCCAAAACCTAGCCTCACTGTCTCTAGATGTTGTGTTTCTTGCCTCCTGTGGGAATGCTCATGATCCCTTCTAGCTAATTTACCACCTGAAGAAGCTTTGTAAATTAAGGCCACTTTGAAGGAAGCATGCTGTCTAAGGCTGGGGTAGGTCTTTTTGACTGGTATTTGGCTGTACCTTGTAGCTGCTATTAAGGTCATCCTTCCTCAAGATTTCCATTGCAGCTTGCATCTTTCTGTCCTCATTTGAGACCAAGTATCAATATGCTAAAAGTATAATGTGTCCTTTGGCTATTACTCTATCACAGGCATAAGCAAACTCAGCCCTCCAGATGTTTTGGGACTACAACTCCCATCATCCCTAGCTAACAGGACCAGTGGTCAGGGATGATGGGAATTGTAGTGTCAAAACATCTGGAGGGCCGAGTTTGCCTATGCCTGCTCTAACAAGTTCAGTAATTTGTCCACATTCAGAAAAGTAAACATTAAGAATTATTAAGCCTATCTAACCATAATATATACTGCAAGACTGCTTCAAGTTTCACATCCTTTTGGGCCACTAGTCAAACCTAATGAAGCTTCTTTTCAGACTCTGGGCAAACAGTGGAAGTTTGCACTGCACATAAGCTCTGACATCCATCTTCAGACTGTAGATGTCTAACTGCATTGCCCAATGAAGTAATAGCAGATTACCTTACCATCCATACATTCAGCTGCTTGATTGAGTTTCATTATTCTTATCAATTGCAAGGTCAATCTGTATTTATTGCATAGCATTAGTCATCACACTAGGAAAGCAAGGCAGATAGTACAACAAATGTGATGAGAATGAAACAAAATTAAGCGAGGCTAAATTAAGCATAAATCCATAAAAACCAATGCAATTAAAACTTGGTAGCAGGAAATTCCATGACTGGGGAGGTATTCACTTATCACATTCACAATGAATTCAAACTGGCTTTGCATGATTTCTGGTTTGCCAAGTGCCTAATGCTACCTGTTGCCTCCTGGACTATGGAGAACAACCTTCTTTATTCAGGTTGAGATTGTTTACATAGACTTATAGGGTTGAGGAAGGGACCACGGGCATTATCTAGTCCAACCCCTGCAATGCAGGAATCATTTTGCCCAATGTGGGGCTCAAACCCACAACCCTGAGATTAAGAGTCTCATGTTCTAGCAACCGAGCTAAAAGAATAACATTCTCTATAGGTCTTGAAACTAATCACTGTCCCACAAGTTGTTGGGGTTTATATTGTATTTGCAAATCATGCAGTTTTAAGGGCAGGGGATAGAAGCTTCCCTGCTGTGGTCACTTACTGTATCATCTGTGAATGTCATGTAACAGCCAACGGCCCTGATTGTGAACATTTCAGAGATCTTTTAATAAAACAAACATCTCTAATATTGTGGATCTATTAATATATGTGGAGAAATCCCTGTATCCTTTTTTGTGTGGTTTTGGATTTTTTTTTTAATAACCTGCCTGGTGTTTCCTGGTCTTCGCTTTGTGCTGCTTTTGCAATAAGAAGAGAAGTGAATTCACCTACTTCTCCCCCCCCCCCCCCAAAATGGCTGCTTCAGTTGCTTGAGCGTTACACGTAGAGGCTCTCTTTTCCAAGTTACTCCCATGCTGCCTCTGCTCCTTAATCTCAGTATTGATCAATTCAGACTGACTTCCCATCTCTATGTCCTTGCGAAGCGTACTCCATCAGCTGTTCCCTCTTCGTCTTTTGCCTATAAATGCAAACACCTCACATGCTCTCTGTGTCCCTCTTGTTAAAAAGACACGGCATGTGCAGCCAGATTGCACAGGGCCTCTTACAGATGATTCAGCGATTCATCCAGCCTTCTAAACTCTTTGATGAAAGCAGGCCTTTTCAGAAAGCACATCACATTCTGGAATGAAGTGTGGATGGAATAAATTCATAGCAACCCTTGAAGCCCTCTTCAGCAAAAGGTATATTATATTTAGACACATCACTTGCTTCCTTCATCCAGAAAGGGGTGGTGGCATTAGCAAAACAAGCAAATCTCTTTTTCCGTTCAGGCTATGCTGTGGGATTCTGGTTTAGGAAAGAGTGCTTTTTAGCTTGTTCTTTCAAAGATCTTTGAGCTAACACCATGCTGTGCATGTCTTATAGAATAACTGTCACAACATACTTAGTCTTCATTGTCTTAAAGAGGAAGAGTAAGCGTGGTGCAAAAGCAAACTCCCAGATCAGTCCAAACTGCAACCTTTATTTATGGAATTAGTGACTAAACAATACCATCTCCATAATAATAGCATAATTTCTCTACCTTGTGGAGTTGCTAAAATTTTATCTGTGCTGTGCAACAAACATAGGAGCTAAATTAGGCTTATAAATAGCAGCAAACTGATGGCCACTCATTTAGCTAGGGCTGCCATACATCCAAGTTCTCACAGACATTACTGGGACTTCAAAGGCAGAATTGATGTCCAGGGGTAATTTCTGAAAAGCAGAGGTTTGTCCTGGATCCTAGGCAAGTAAATCGAAAAATCATGGGTGTCCCGGATAGCTTCATAGCAAAGGGTTTGAACTCAAGTCTTGCCCAACTTGCCTAACTACTACTGATTGCAGTCTAGTCCCCCACTTCCAAATCCAATCCCTTCCTCTTTCCTTGCTTCACCCAGATGACATACTACACTTTTGCAGAAATGAGACAGTAACAAATGTTCATACTGTGTTGTATATTTCAGACCCCTCAGTTTAGCTCAATTAAACAGGTCTTGTTAAAACAGTTGCAATGTTTCTTATACCATTACCATTCCAGCTAAGTTCTGTAATGCTGGCATTTAGAACTGGAAAATAATCATTGCCATATTTATTGTACTAAGCTAAATTATTTTTAAAAAAATTACAGTAGACATAGAAAATGTAATCAAGTATGGGAACTTATTAAGCGGTATGGTAATGCAAACGATTAAGTGAGCATTTACTGCTAAGTTCACATCAGTCACGTTTTACTTGATGGCTATTCAAATGGTCTGGGTACAGTGTCTTCCCGCTTCAGAGTCTCCTTTGAATAATAATTCCAAAATGACACTGTGATTCAATTTATATGAAGGATGGAGGGAATTAGGTCAGCAAGTGAGAGCAGGGGATAACAGACAGTGGAGTGGTGGGATAGGACCAAAGAAGAAATCCCTCATGGGGAGTTACATAAGAAGCCTTAAGTGGCTGCTAAACTTTTAGTCAATCCACAAAGAATCTGGAAAACAAGTTGGCTGTTTTAAATGAGATTTACAGCTTAAACCTAAGATAAGCTTACTAGCAATGAAGTACAGGTAACTTGATAAGAGGTGGAAAGAGGAAAGGATTCCCAGAAAAAATGACTTTGGCAATCCCACCCGCCACTAAACTTAATCTGTTGCAGTGGCATGCGGTCAGCGGAATAGGGGGACTAGACTAGTCCCCTATGCTCCCTGACATGACCTCGATTGCACCACTTCCAGATGGAACTCTGACCCCTCCCTCCCTCCACCTGCCTGCTTCCTCCTCCTCCATCCCCCTCAGACCTCACCTGCCTGGATCCTGAGCCTATCTCTTTCACCTGCTCACATTCCACACCCCTCCCGGCCAGGCTGCGCTCCTTGGCCGCAGGCAGCCTTCTTCAGGAAGCCTAGCCCTTTCCCACGAGAGGGTTGAGTGCATTTGCTTGAGCATTTCTCAGATGCATTGGACTAGGAGGGGTGGCCAACTCCCAAGAGACTGCGATCTACTCACAGAGTTAAAAAGTGGCAGTGATCTACCCCCTTTTGTGGGGTTCGGGTCAAAGTTGTTGAGTTTTTTCAGGGAGGTGGTAAAATGTTGAGCCTTTTTTAGAGGAGCCACAGTTGTTCAGCTTCTTTGGGGGGAGCCAATGATCTACCAGTGATCTACCGCAGACACCCAGTGATCTACTGGTAGATCACAATCTACCTGTTGGGCATGCCTGGTAGGTCCTTGCTAGAAACAGGGTGTGGGGCAAGGCAGAGCCCTTCTGTTTCAGCATAAAGAGATCTAGCTCTGAAGAGGACTGTATATTATACAGAATTTGACAAACCCGCCTTTTGTTTCTAAGCCCCCAAATTAGAAAGAGGATAAGTTCCAGTTTCCCTGAAATGATTTATGACTCACGGGGGGCGGGGAGCAGTGGGTTGGTGGCACAGCCTTGCGAGCTCAGCGGTCCTTCCCTCCTTAGAGAATGTGTCTGATATGCACAGTGTATATAAGGCTATTAATGGTGGAAAGGTTCCTTTTATAGATATAAACTTACATACATATGAAATATTTATTGCAAACCAGTTCTTTGTAAATGTTATATCTTATCGTTTTTAAGAATATTTAAGAATATTCATCCTGAAACACCAACAGATTCAGGAGGGAAATCTCTGTTTAAATATTTCATGATGCCCTACTGTGAGCTGAAGTTAAAGCTGGAGCTATTAGCAGGAACATGCTCTGCAGTCACTAAGACCTAATTTTAAAAAATTAATCATATAAATTGCCCTTCTCTCCCCATGATCTCACTTTGGATTTTATTTAAATTTCTGTAGTTAATATTTTCTGTATCAGAAAACAACTGAATGCCACCTGCTACTGAATACAGATCTTAAATTCATTTTCAGTAACCGCAAGCATGATATTGCATGTTTTAAAACAAAATAAAACTTGGTGTGCTTGTAACTGAAATCATCCAACTTTGCCTCTTCTTAGAGCAGTCTGATATATGCCTGTAAATACTCATGGAATGTTTATTGCTTCCTCTGCCAAATATATTTCCTGTCACTTATTCGGAACAAGGAAGTGCTAGAGCAAGTGTTTATCCAAAACCCCAAATAAACTATCATCTAATCATCAACGTGATAGATATATCAGTTTGCTAATATTGGTACCAATCCTTTAAGATTCAAATTACTAAAACTGGATCATTTGAAAGCACAAATTGTCTTAAGTATGCCACCTAATTAGTATAGAGGTGCTATTAAAATGAATGTACCCATTTTGGGAAGAGAGCCCAGAAGTTTACTAAAGATTTTAGAAGTTAGTGGAACTACCAAGTCATATTTTTTTCATTTAATAAACTGACAGCACTGCCGTTTAAACAAAAGTTTGACTCAGGAAAATAAGCCTTCAGGAACAGAAGGGAGGCAAGAAGCAATAGCTTTTGAAGAGAAAGAAACCAAGGAAAGAAGGAAATATTGGAATTAAATTGATACGGTAGTGGGATCAGGGAAGCGAGAGAAACAGCTGATGAGTTCATCAGACAATACGTGCCTTTCTCCAAAGCTGGAAGACTATTAAGTGTAAATATCAAGTACTTGGCAAATAATGAGAGCAGATACATGTAACCACTTTAATGAGCTTGATGAGCAATCTGATGTTTCAAGTTCCCTAAAATTTAACAGCAAATGTCACTTAAGGTTGCACGAACAGGAGCATAATTTGCAAGATTCAGGAAACAGCCACAGTGCTTCACTTAAGAGCAGTGTCTCAGCTGAAATGCTGGGGCCAGGCTGGATAGTTGCATTCTGATCAGAGTTGGTTCCCACACATGCATCTCACACAATGCTTGCATGATGAGCCATCACAAGCACACCACCAGGCAAAAATGTATCTATCAGCTCCAACACATTATTTAACAGCCAGCTCATGTGTTCATCTGCCACTCATCAATGGTACAGCAACTGAATTGATTACTTTGTACTTGATCATTGGAAACTGAATATACTGACTACTACACAAACTGGTGGCAGCTCTTGCAAGGTCTTCTTACCCAAACCTACTACCTTGGATCGTTTTAGCTGGAAATGCCAAATACTGAACCTTACGATCTTCTACAGATGAAGGATTGTGCTACCACTGTGTCTATTGGGATAGACTGGCCATAATGATGCACACTCTGGCAGCCTCCCATCTCGACTACTGTAATTGTGCTCAAGGACTACACCTGAAGATGGTCTAGAAAGTGCAGCTAGTGCAAAACACAGCCTACCAGGGCCAGGCTGCCCATGAGGCAAGCTGAGGCAACCGCCTCAAGCGATGGAACTCCAATAAACAGTGCACCCACCTGCACACTGCCTGCCCCATCACCGGAGGAGCAGAAGTGGCAGCTACAATCTTGCAAGAAATCTTGCTGAAATCTTGCAATATATCAGGGGACAACCTGGTAGATGATGCCTTACTGGAGCATTCTATTTCATGTTCTCAGGTGTCGTTCATCATTCTATGAAATTATTGAGGCTAGATATAATAATGACCAAGCATGTGCACAGGGTTAATTTGCTTTGTTCAAATCATCACCAAACAATCAGAAAGTATATCTGAAATTGAAACAAGAATAAAAACCTAGCCAGGTGGCAAGACATATCTAACAGAGTCCAGCAGCAACTGGCAAATTAATCGCCTGAGTAATAACTGTTGCATATGTTCTCAACACGGCCCACCTGACTTTACTATTTAATTCCTCCCTAGCTAGATAACTTGTCACCTGCATACCTGCCTAGCCAGCAGCATAGCATGGTTTGCCAGCACCTGGGGCTGCGTGAAGGGATGTGTGGGTGGGAGGAAAATGGACGGAGTGCACATGTGCATTCAACTGCCTAATTGTGTTCACATCACCCAGGAGATCGCAATCACAGAGAAAAGAAAACAAGTCGTTCCATTGCCTGGAGAGGTCACTTCCTGGTTCCCATGGAGAAGCCGTTTTCAACGGAGCCCAGCGATGGAAGCACACAGCTGTATTGAGGCAGCACTGGGTGTTGAAATTTTGCACCCCCTAACAATTTTGCACCCAGGGCAACTGATTCTGCAGACACCCCCCTCCACGTTACACCACTGTGCCTAGCAACCTTAGCATCTTCCATCCCCTCACTCATGTAGTCCTATTCTTTGAACTTCGTATCACCCACAAACATGCATAAAATGTAAGTGGGGAAAGCCACCAGATAAATACAATTTGGCATGCTGCCCTGTACTATGTACAAACTCAGCCACGGGAACACACAGTGCAACTATAAGAACTGCATCTTTCTAATGGATACAGGAAGAGGATGATGCAATGTACAAACATTTGCTCAGCTGGAAAACAACAGAGAGAACTTAAGCTTACAAGCCATTTGTAATGAGCTGCCAATATGTGTTAAAGTTAAGGATGACTCTAGTTCTTCTTCCATGAATAATGCATTTCTGTGTCTCTAACGATGAGTTTGTCAGGTCAGTTATACTTTTGGTTTGAAAATAAGACAAAGGACCAATGAAAGTATAAAGAGTCAGCCTTGCAGCAACTTTTTCATCACATCTAGACTTCACATAGGTGAAACGTCCAAAATGCACAATCAGCTCCCATCAGCCCCAGCCAGCATGGCCAAAGTTCAGAAATGATGCTGAGTTGGGACCTCTTGAGGCCTACAAGCTTCCCATCCCTGATCTATATGAAGTCACAGGGAGGAATCATCCATAGCTTTGGTGCTGGGTGACAACAGTATGCAGAAGGTACACAGCCCTACACATTTAAAACAAAACACACACACACAAAACTAAGCAGCTATCTTGCTTCTGCATCTGTGTTCAACATCAAATGGCCAAGGGACAATAAATTGAAACTGAATCCAAACAAGATGGAGATGATGGATGTGATGGATGTGATGGTGGTAAGAATGGCCATGAGCTTGAGTGGAAGAGGAAGAGCCTGCCTCTGACTGATGGGGTTTCCCTGGTCCCATCTGATCAGCCAGAGGATCTGGGAGCACCCCTGAGCCTAGAACTGCTCTCTGAGAAATGGGGTGTATTATAAAATAATGTGTTTAGTACTTTACACACACACCCGTGACCCATTTTTGTTGTAACAAGAAAAGAAAGGAGAGGAAAGGAGATGAAAGAAACAGGTTGAAGAAGCTGCTAGGAATGTTTTCTTTCATCTACAGCTAGTGGAGGCTTCCACACATATACATTTCACTCTTCCTAAAGCAGCACAAAATTCAGGGATTGGGGAATCCCTTTCAGCAGAGTCGTCTCCTTCTTAAGAAGAGAGCACTGGAAACCAGCGTTGCTTGCAATGTCCATTTATTCACAAATATACGAGGTGCGCAGAGAGAAGCATCCAGTCACCCTGAGAGGCACTGCTAGTTTGTAAAACAGAATTGGTTCTTTAAAACAACAGCATGAACATGCAGCCCCCGGGGCCGGTTCCTGCCAGTCAGCTGCAAGATTCAGAGTTCATCCTCTTTCGGTGGTTGCATTTTAAATGCCAAACTTTTTCTTTCAGCCCCAACTGAAGAACTTTGGTAGAAACTTGCCAAAGGCCACTAATCAACTGCTGTCAAGCAGGAAACGAGTCTAAAGAGCATGCTTGCAAATAAAAACATCCCCCCCCCCGGAATAAGTGTGTCTGTAAAAACAGCAGAACTTCATATTTCCCATATGTAATTAAGCATTCTCCTTACTTACTGAAGCTTCTCATTTGCCTCTCAGCAACAGACTTAAAAATTGATCTGTGAGGTGCAACCTATTGACACGAAAGCTATTTAAATACTTTGTTGTAGTTTCCACAAGAAGGGGATTTGAAAGTGTGGGGTAGCAAACTGGTAACTTTTTCACCTTTCCAAGTGTCATTATCCCACCCCCCACCTCCCGCAGAAGACAAATGAAGCTGAGAGCACCGTGAGGCACTTTACCTGGGGACAATCAGATAGGGAGCAGCACTGGGAATCCTAGGAAGAAGGACTTAAATGAGGACTGGAGGCATAGCCATTTCCAGTCAGGAATGCTCAAGGAGTCCCCAATGTGGTATTAGATGCCAGTTACCTCCACACCAGAAACAACAGGCTGGTGAAAGCTGGGAGGATATTGCTGCAGAGAGCAATGAAGTCAGCAAAGGATGACATTCTATGGCTGCCCTGCAGAACATGTGACCTCCTAAGCTGAATGCAACGAGGCAGTATTACTGCCTGACAGCTACTGGACAACCCACCTGCTTATGTGGTCATAGACAAGCAGGAAGATTAGTGGGCTTCCCTTGGCTTGCTTGACCACCAGTTAGGCCTGCTCTAAGGATTCAGGTACAACCTAAGAAATTGGTAGGTTTCTCCAAACACTGTTGAACAGGAGTGAAAGGTAAGGCTCATAAGTCAGGGGCAGAGCATGCACAAGGTGCCCAGCATTTCCAGTTTAAAAAGGATATTGGGAAAGATGCTAGCCTGACACCTTTAAGAAGTGCTGTCATTGGAAGGAGACAACATTGGGCTAAACTGACCAATTCTCTAGAAGATAATGTGACCAGGAAGAGCTGGAGAAGTAAAGGAACTGTCCTGGTGATTCACACGCAGCCTCCAAATTTAGGGTAAAATAGGCCTGCACATTTTGGCTTAAAATTGCTTAAAATGTCCAAATTTTGGCATCCCAGACAGAAAGCAAGAATAAGAGGTTTACTGAGCCCTCTTGTGGGCCATTCAACATGGTCAATGGGCTGAATTCTGTTTCATAGGTCATAAGTTGTACAGCAGGCTTCCTCAAACTCGGCCCTCCAGATGTTTTGAGACCACAATTCCCACCATCCCTGACCACTGGTCCTGCTAGCTAGGGATTATGGGAGCTGTAGGCCAAAAACATCTGGAGGGCCGAGTTTAAGGAAGCCTTTTGTACAGGAAATTTGAGTTGTGAGCAGCCAAACAAATAAATACTCTGAAAGGCAGAAGAAGCATTTATCTTGCTCTGAGAAACACAGAACGATCTGAGGCAGTCCTCTTCAGGCCCACAAACCCCGGCAGAGAACACCAGATACCTCATGACCAGGAAACCAAAAGAAGCCTGCCCAAGACATTTTACTGTTCAGCCCATTATTTCTTCCAGTCTAATTGCTTATTCAAACAAGCATTGAAGGCTCGTGCACAGTGAATAGACACAATCTCCATTTTAATTGGGTTAAAAGCAGCTGAAGTAATGCAGAAACAATTAAGGTGATAAAGCCAGAACTTTGTCTTCCAAATTAAAACTGTTTCAGCTCTGGCTGGGAAAAAGAAAGTGAAATTGAATTGATATCTTAAAAGAAGAAGAAAAAAGATTGTCATCGGCTCCTCCTTCCCGCAAGGCTGCTCTTCATTCTTTATCTGGACTCAACGGATACATAAGAGGGAAATGTTTCACAATCTCTTAATTTGCGAGAAACTGCGCCATAAGGGAAATAACTTATGGATCCCTCAGGGGTTGTTTTCAAACAGAGGTGGAGAAACGTCAGTCATCCCCAGCCACCATGACAAATAATTAAAGATGGATCACCACAGTTTCCCCTCCCATTTTAAAGAATCATTTCAAAAACCTTTTGAACTTGCCTTCCTCACTTACTATGGGAAGTGTAAGTAACTGTATCTTGTGACCCTCAACCATCAGCCAACAACCTGTTGGAGGAGGAATAGAAGAGGACATCTCTGATTCCTTCCTAAAATGGACGTCCCTGCCAGAGGGCATTCAGCCCACAGACCTTGACTAATAGGGTAGGACTCTTCATCTGTTGCTGAATCCTATCTATACATGAAACTCAGCAATCCAGTTTTGGTTCTCTGTCTCTCTCTCATACACAAACACACCCAGCAGCTGCACCACAGTGAGAATCAGTACTGAAAAGAAACAGATTTTAAGCCCTGAAGTCATGCTGCTGCCTCTGCTCTGATCTCTTGACTGTGCACTAACCCCATTCCTGTTGCCTGCTCGCTCATGAACTTGGTTGCCTGGGTCTCTTTTATCTCTGCAGCTGTCTGCAGCCTGGATCAAAACCAGAAAGAGGAAAGGAGATTAATTCCATCAAACTTGTGTGGAATTTCCCCCCTTCCCGAAAGAGCTGCACACACCAGTTCCAGTAAAAGCTCACCATTTCACCCCCATCAGCAGAAATCAACTTAACGATCCTGGATTAATCCTTGCTGCATCAAAAGTGTGAATCCTGAATGGAGCCATAAGTGTCCATATGTTAGATGTCATCATTACCAGCACACAGATGCTAATGGCTTAGAAACTGGGGGAAGGGATCTAGGGGGGCAGGAGATGGAACCTTCAATATGTACCGCATCAGCCCTCGTTGTGTTCCCTTACCTTTATCAAGGTTTTATTAATCTCCCACCCCCATAATCCAAGTTCTGTCATAGGCGTCTACTACCACGCCTCAATACTTGGCAGCCAAAATAATGTTTGTAAGTCTATGTAAACAATAGAAAGGTAGTCCGTCACAGCAGGAGACAGACTGATGGAAGTGGACCAGGGAGACATGGGTTCAAATCCATCTTTAACTGTGGAGATCCGGGGAACAAGTAAATATTATACTGAACACTTGCCTGACACTGAAAATGGCAGCTTCATGGCAAGTTCTCCACTGAGCACATTAATCTATGCCATGGCATAACACCATGACTTTCCATGTTTACTCTCCAAATCACTGGCTGGCACCAATAGGGAAATACAATAAGAATGTCTAAAGGTTATAGTGATAATTTGATGCAGGGATGCTCTCCTTTTCAAGAGGCACTTCCATGTTGAATACAATGTCTACTTCTGCTCTCAGTTGTTAGCTTTGGGCAAACCAATCACTCCCAGTCATACCAAATTCATTTGGCTGTTTTGAGGAGAACATGGGATAACCTTATACTTACAGCTATGAAGAAAGCCTATAAATGTGGGTATCTTGCTTGCACATAATTTTCACATGATTTAAAGGAACCTGGCTTTACATGAAAAAAAAAAATCAGTATCTCCATTCTTTAGTTTCTGTAATTTTAATTAACAGATTCTAAGAGTTCTGCAAGGGGTGTTCCAGTGTAAACAAGGACCCAAAATTGTGAAGAGCAGTGGTAGAGGAAAACTAATTCTTCTCCTTACCCAAATCATCAGTTTTCCATTGCCATTACACTTCTATACATGATGCTTACCAACTTTCTGTCTTGGCATCTTACCTTTGCAGGGAAGCATCATTTTTACTTTGGCAGGTGAAGAGCGAAAGCTTGGGTTGTTGCTTAACCACCAAGGCAGCATCCTTCAAAATATAAATGCTGTAATGCTTCTAGATATGGGTCATTGTTAAGCTGAACTACACCCAAGTGTATTGCAGGTGATCAACCCATGAAGCGAATAAAGAGCAATTTTTGAGATGTGTTAACAGAAAGAGTGGAATTGATGTGACTCGGAAGACTCTGAAAGTGGAGAAGCAAAGCAGAAATGCGAGATGGTGGGAGAGCTGTTAGCCAAATGTATAAACACTTCAAAATGTGTTAGATCAAGTGTTTTTGTGCTCATCAGCTTTGCGGTTTGCAGTACAATGGTGTGGGCATAGACACATTTTGTACTTTGCTTATGAACAGAAAAAGGAGACTGGGTAACTTTTATTTAAGTTTGTATACAGCTCCCTCCCCTTGCTCAGTTTCCCTTTTAGTCTGGGCTTGACATCGCAACCAGCTCAACAATAATCATGCAAAGATAGAAAACTCTTCTGTTTTTAATACAATATTTATGTTACCTTGTAAAGTGTTAAACAGATTGATTGCCTGAGGGGGACCAAATGTTCCCCACACTTGTCTTAGAAGAAAACAAGAGACAAGCAGAGAGGTACTCTCTTTCTCAGCCAGTCCCCACCCAATCTCCTGCAAATCCTTCCATATGGAAGAAAAGGGGACAGATCCTCTCCCAGGGTCTCTCCCTTTGTACACAAACATGCCTTTCCCAGTGTAAGCATTTGGTGGCCATAAGCAGTCTCTAAATGGGAGCGCCTTCCTTTATTTAAGTCCTGTCTGTGTGTAAAATTCCATAAACAGACAGACAGCATCTGCAGTCTGCACTGTTCTCTGCTCAACTCTCATATTTCACCTTAGATTAAGAAAATTGTTTTTCAACTTTACTACATTTTACTTAAACTGGATTTCGCACTTTCTCTTCAAGATCATATGCACCTGTCTAAGCACTGACAGTTAAATTACAAAGAGGAGCACAACAGTAAAAACTATTTTTTCCTGTAGACAATGAGAGCAATCAGTCATTACGGAAACTATAGGGATATAAATATAGGAGGAATATTTCATTGACATTGTGTCAGCAAATCTAGTATCACTGTATTTAACCACAAGATCCAAAATTCATAGCGAATTTTTTAGTTCTGAAATCTATATGGATTATTTATTCCTGTGTTTCTCCTCACTACAGTTTTTCCCACAGCATTCATATATATATATATATATATATATATATATATATATATATATGCAGGTTTTGGTGTCCTCGGGTGTCTTCCCGTGTAAAAGTTGGGGTGTCTAGGCGACGTTTCGACGAGGTCTCACTCGTCATCTTCATAGTTTCTCGTAGGTTCTTGTCAGCTGGAAGGTTTCCTCCCCGTAGAGGTGAGATATTTGCTTTCGTAGATTTTCACGGGTACAGGAATGCAGGTTTTGGTGTCCTCGGGTGTCTTCCCGTGTAAAAGTTGGGGTGTCTAGGCGACGTTTCGACGAGGTCTCACTCGTCATCTTCTCTGAATTTTGTGATGTAGTTCCCAGTTAAAAATACATATCAAAATGTGTTTAGAAATACATATTTTGAGAGAGATGCCTTTAGAAATGTAAATTCAAATGAAGAAACACATTCAAAAATGTGCATTTAAATACATGCGAGTAATTATGTCCCTGCAGATTAAAAAAAATGATTTGCAGACTAATGCAGACATAAGATAGAACATACTTTTTTACTTACTTACTATCTAACAAAAAAGAAATCTCAGTGGTATGCATAAAGCAGTTTATGACTGAACAAATGTGCCACAGACTAAAAACAGCTGGTGCATCCATTCTCTATCCAGAAGTTTCTGCAATGTACCAGTTTTCATTGGTAGGTAAGTTTATGTTGAAAGATCCCTTGAACATGAAGAGTTGGGTATACCATATTGGTGTCAGAAATCTTGAAGAGCCCACTTTGAAGGTACCAAGAAACTGATTGCAAAAAATCATCCTCCTCCACCCCTACATTTATGGAGCATGTTCTGAACAATTTATAGTTTTTTACAACTTATTAACTTCCTATCACACTTTTTTGCCTATTTGCTTGCCTTGCAAGGGACAATACTGAAGACAGCGGCAGCAATGCGTGTGACTGTGTGACTGACAAGACATTTCCTCCCCAAGGTGGATGCAAGAGCTTTACTTAACCAGTAATGTTAATCTTATTGCCATATGCTATTGTTGATAACTGAAATATTGGGTTTTTTTAAATTGAAATGATTTTGATGTGTTTTCATTTCTACCTTTGTAAACTGCATCAAGATTCATTTGTACAGGGTAAGTAGTGAAAACATATTGAAAGACAGACAAGGAAAGAAGGAAGGGAGGGAGGGAGGGAGGGAGGAAGTCCAACTCAGAAGTCAAGCTACTTAAGCTAATGAAGCATGCATGGAACACAATCACAGAGGATGAAAGTTTACAGAAATGTAATATGCTAAGTACTGGCAAAACATTTCACCACTGAGCTTAGTGTACCAGAATAATGTTGCTGGGGTTCTGCCAAGGCATGTTCCATTTTCATAATTGATATTGATTAAGATGAAAAACCAAAAAGTCCAGAAAATGCAGGATGCAAATGACACCATGGTTATCAAGAAAAGAAGATCCAGACCAAACCAACATGAAAAATCAGTACATAGCATCAATTCATGTGCAATTTCTTTTAATAACCTTGGTTTACTAGAGGAACACATGGCACAATATGCTCAAATGTCCAATTTTAAACTGATAGTTCTTCATTGGAGGACTATAACAAAGCATTGTCTCCTCAGTAATGGGCATGCTCAGTGCTCTTTTGAAGCAGTACACTTACAGACCAAAGTTGCATCTAACTGCAGGACAATGAATTTTACCTGCCGACACCACATAAACCATAATAGCCCCACTTTGTTTCAATGCATTTTGAGCATGGCAGGTAGGTGCCTCTGGTGGAGACCATCCAGAGTTCCTATTTTCACAAATGCTTCATGCAAAATTAAGAGGGCTAAACCAAGCTTCTAAAGCACCTCAACTAGGAATAAGTTATGCACCTTGGTCACCTCACCTATGCAAGTTGAGACAAAAGACAGAAGGCATCTCACATACACAAATCTGTGAGCAGCAAGAAATGTGTTGGTATAATTCCATCTCTGTTTGACTCATCTGCTCATACCCATTTATTTGCATCTTGGCTGAAACAAGAAAGTGAGTGAATTAAATGCCACTGTAGGCAGCAGATCAAGATTGTACCTGCTTCTTCCACCCTCTTGCCACTGATGCTCTTGAGGTGATCCCTGCACAGGGATCTGCATGTGTATACCCCGATGCACATGGGCTCCAAATGCACAGTGCAGACGCCACAAAAAATGATGATATATATCATAAATGTAGAGCTTAAGGTCATTAAGCCCCTATGTAGGTGCCACCTCAAATGTGTAGAGAATGGGCCAACTAGCGCAAACCCCAACATACGTGCTCACACTCTTGTATACATGATCTACACACTGATCAGCCATTTGCACAGGGTTCACATAGCTGGCCTTTCAAATCTTGCTCAACTCAAAACAAGGCTGTTAAAATTCCTTGCTGACCACTGACTGATGTTGGCTTTGCTGATTTGCAAAAGAACAGTCCTCCCCCCCTTTTTTTATTTGTTCAAGTTGTTTTCTAAGGCAGTCAGTTCCTTTTCCTACTTCCCAGTTCCTATCATGCCTCCATCAGATGAGGCTCTCTCAGTGCCCTAATCTTGGAATCATTCTGTCATCATGCATGCCTCAATGAACTTGGCTTCCTGGTCACAAGATCTTGGGTCATTTTCCCTCCTGCCTCCTGTTCAGGCAGAAAAGTCAGACACACCGGGCTTCCCCCGTCTATCCTATAATAAGCAACTCAGAAGGGCAATGGCATTAGAAATGAAGGCTGTGCATTTTTTTAAATATCTTTCCACTTAGATAAACCATCAGTGGGGAAATTAATGATCAACCTACTCATAAGAAGAGAACAAACGACACAAAAACACTAACTGTGAACGGATTTGGAAGAAATTCCTGGAGCTTTTCACGAGATTCCAAAGCCATGTGATATGGGAGGCACAAAGCATAAAAAGAAACCTTACCAATCCAATAGCATGACACAAGGCTGCTGTATTTACATTTTGATCCTTACTGATGTGCCTAGCAGACACCCCCAACTATAATGTGAGGCAGAGAGATAATTGGCAGAAATGAAAATGTTACTGTAAAAGAGGCTAAGGGGCTTACGGAGGGGAAGGAGGGAGAGACTAAAATATGCCATGGTAAAAATGTGATAATATCAAATAAATTATCAGCAAACACAAAAAAACCTGGTGATGGTATGCATATTTATCAAATGGATAACCAAGTTAAATACAAAATCGTTTAAGGAAATTAGTTTTTCACTGTTATAAAATGGATCTGCCCCACATTCTGAACTCCCTCACCTGTGAGGCAGAAGAAACAAATTAAAACCTCAACAACTAAAGACAAAATTCACAGAAACCAAGAATGCAGGCAATACAACTTGTAATGTACCCGGCATTAACCACAGAAATAACCCACGTGGTAAATTGTAAAAGGGTTGTTTCCTTATGGGTCCAACATACTGAATTGTAGGAGAAATAATGAAATGCTGGGTGAGGAAAGTAGGGTGGGAATAAAGGGAAGCAGTGGAGGAGCAAAGGGAGCTAAAGTTCTAGAACAGGCACGTCCAAAGTCCATTTCGGGGGCTTAATCCGGCCTCTGCAGCAGTATATGTCCTGGGGCAAAATCCTAAAAAAAGGCCAGCAATTTCAATCCTAAAAAAAAAAGCTCAACAAGCTTGGTCGGCCCTCACACATGTTCACTTCATCAAATCTGGCCCTCTTTGAAAAAAGTTTGGGCACCCCTGTTCTAGAAGGAACTCACTGCAAAGGGGAAGAACACAGCAGGAGCCCAGCAGCAAAAAAGCAGCACATCTGCTTTGACATGGCAACTCTCCAGCAGCAGTCACCTTTGAAAGAGGATTTTGAGGACAACATTTCCATTTCCAGGGGCCCATTCCCTTTTCAACCTAATCTAAATTGCTTCCACCCACTTACCGTATTTTTCGCTCCATAAGGCGCACCTAGTTTTTAGAGAGGGAAATCAAGAAAAAAAATTATCTGCCTGTCTGCTTCTCCCAGAGCTTCTCGGGGCTGCCGGGGAAGTCCAGGTCCCCCCCCCCCCAGCCCCAAAGAGCAAAGAAGCCAAGACCGTCCGGAGACACTCTCCCGGCCGGAGAGGCTGCACGTGGCTATGGCAATTCCCCCACCTCCCGCAAAAGTCCACAGGAGCCGCACACCCTTTAAGGAGCGTGCAGCTCCTGTGGGCTTTTCTACGAGGAGGGAGAAGGGGCTGACTGGCGGCGTCAGTCTCTTGGGGGCTTTTCCTGCCTGCCTCCTCCCTGCATTCGCTCCATAAGACGCACACACATCTCTCCTTACTTTTTAGGAGGGAAAAGTGTCTCTTATGGAGCGAAAAATACGGTAGCTTGAACAGAGGCCCCTCCTTCCCTGCTCTACTTTTGGCCCTTTCTCCTTCTGCCTGCACCTGACCTTCTGCTTTGTTTCATATCCATGTTTTCCAGATCTAGCTTGTAGTCAATGTACAAACAAGTTTGCAGTGCAATCTCCAAATACAGATACCAATTATTTTTCAACAGAAGTGTTAATTCAAAATCAGGTATCTGTGCCACATTACGGTACTTCCATTCATCTCAACACAGGGGATTCTAGAATTGTTAGCCATTTAATTATTCAAGGAGCATCTTCGTTGCACTTAAGTACTACAATACTTAAGTACCGCATTTTTCGCTCTATAAGACACACCAGACCATAAGACGCACCTAGTTTTTGGAGGAGGAAAAACAAAAACAAAAAAATATTCTGAATCTCAGAAGCCAGAACAACAAGAGGGATAGCTGCGCAGTGAAAGCAGCAATCCCTCTTGCTGTTCTGGCTTCTGGGATAGCTGCACAGCCTGCATTCACCCCATAAGATGCACACACATTTCCTCTTACTTTTTAGGAGGGAAAAAGTGAGTCTTATAGAGCAAAAAATATGGTACTTAATACAATTTCTGAAAGACCCAGAAACTGCATGGCACCTCTTGTTTATACTGTCATTATTCACACAGACGTTTGAGAACTGTCCACATCGGTCATGTTCGACGTATATTATATCACTTTGCTTGTAGAAATGGATACATTAAGGGGGGAGCATGATTATGCCAATCAGCCTGGTCCACATGTTCACCTGAACCTGTAGAGAGAGCCTATGCACAATTAGCTACAGAAGGAGGTTTCTGTTAGCTTTCAAAGCCTTTCCCCCCACCACCCCCCAAAAAGTATCCTCTCATACCCCTCTTCAGTAAAATTAATCCAAACAATTAAAGCCGTGTTCATTCAGCTGTGTGATCCAATGCCAGGATGAGCATTAAGACGAATATTCTCTCAGCAAGCTCTCTCACAGCAGTACAAAATGGCTGTGCTGGTAGCCTATCTTGCGATAAATAATGCAGAGAAACCGAACACAATGGAGGCTAAGCGCTCGGTGGAGGAGCAGAGGCTTCAGCTTAGCTTTAAATGGCACCTCAGAACACACAAAAAATTAGTGTCACTCATGATGAACCTAACACTTCCAGTAATTTGCTTACGAGTAGTCACAACTCCTGAAGAGAAACTATGCTAAAGCTTGATCACAACGACCATCATAAGGAAGACTGGCGTTCAAGTGCCTTATGAATAAATCCTGCTCTTTAATACATGACTGAGGTGCATTTACTTCTACAGAAATGAATTATAAATACAACTAGGCAGACTAGAAAGAAAATATCTCCCCCCCCCCAGTCCCAATGTAAACATACCATAGCTATAAATCTAATGAATAAAAATACAGGGCATGAAAACCATAACCAGCACTTAATGCAATAACATTAATCTACGCACCAGGCTTTGTATGAGTGTGTGTGCAAAAAAAAGGAATGATGTACGAGTTCAGTAAAAGTTATGGAACACAGCTGTTGCCTTTTGCTAACTTTGCTTTCTCTGCAATGCAACATCTCACTTGTCTGAAGCAGCGGAAGTGTTGGAATTAAGTCAGATATTTAAATCCTTTTCCGGATGAGCCATCCGCTGAACTCATTCCATATTCTAAGTTTTCATATCATGTTCACGAGACATGAAAGGCATCTGCTTGCCTGAGAGCAAAACTTCATTTTGTTGTCAATGCAGCCATTTTATTCTCAATAACTTCATTTATTATTATCAATTGAATTTAGATGCAGTGGAACCTCTACTTACAACCATAATCCGTTCCAAGGGTCCGATCATAACCAGAAACGTACATAAGTAGAGGTGCACTTTTCCATAGAAAGCAAAGGAAAAGTGAATTGATCCGTTCTAGACAATGAAAAACACCCCCTAAAACAGCCATTTAACACATATTTTACTGTCTAACAAGACCAAAGATCCATAAAATGAAGGAAATAATCAATGTACAGTGGACGCTCGGGTTGCGAACGTGATCCGTGTGGAATGCACGCTTGCAACTCGCAGTGGCGCATCTGCACACGCCTGGGTTGTGATTCGGCACTTCTGCGCATGCGCAAAGTGCAATTTAACGCTTCTGCGCATGTGCGACCACTGGAAGTAACCTGTTCCAATACTTCCAGGTTTTGGTGGTCCATAACCTGAAGAAATGCAACCTGAAGCATCTGTAACCCAAGGTATGACTATACTGTACTATAAAATAAATAAGATGGTATTGTAGATGAGAAAAAATAACATATTTTTTCTCTCAAGTGCACTGAGGGTGGGTGGGCTTACCTGGCTACAAGTTGGGGGTGGGGCAAGGGTCAGTAAAGAGCTGGTTCACTTTGGCCAGGGTCACTTTTTTTTCTTGCCAGGCCAGGTTCTTCTCTGGACTTCCTCAGGTTAGTTCCTCGGTGGGGTTTGGGGCTGCAGTGCACCCTGCTGTGCCTCTTGCAGGTGGCACCTCTTCCACAGCTTTGGGGGTGGGATGGGGGCAATCTCCCCAGCAGCAGAGGTCTCAGTGCTGCCCTACAGCCAGCTGGGTGAGCTCCGGGCTGCTGGCAAGGCTTCTGTTCGTATCTAGAGGAAAGTTCATAAGTCGAAGAACCTACTGAAGGTCGTAACTGGAATCGTACATAAGTAGAGCTGCACTGCCTTATACTCGCAGGTCTGTTACTTAAGTATTTCTATCTCGTTATACTCCAGAAATCAAAATAGTGAGCAGCAGTACCAAAATAAAAAATAAAAAGTGCAATACACCATCACCTATAGAAACATCAAATAATCAAACAACAACAAAACTTTTCTAAATGTAGGCAAAGATAGATTTCCTTGGGGAAAGAACTCACCACATCACACTAAAGCTTCCAAAGATGGAAAATAAGATAAGACCTGCTGGTGAGATGGCAATAGGTTCATATAGAGAAAGATGTTCTCTTGGCTATGCTTTATCACACACAATGCTTGGTCAAAAGGCAGAACTCACATTTTCCTTGAATTCAGGAGAGTTCAGAGCACTTTTCACCACAGCCAATGAATGTCAGATCATTGCTACATGGCACAGAGGCACATTGTGGAGAGATACTGGGGAGGTAAGTAGGAATGGAGAACAATGGAACAGAGGCAGTGAAAACCACACACCCTCTTGCCAGCTCCTGTAATTTGAGTACTGAGTTTAGAAGAAAGTCAACATGAATGTGTGACTGACTTTGCTAGAATAATTGGCTTTCTCATCAAAACAGATATGCCTAATTAAACATCGCTGCACAAGCACAGAGAGGTGTAATCTTACCTGCCCCAATGCAGTGGTACCTTGGTTCTCAAACTTCATCCATTCCGGGAGTCCATTCGACATCTGAAACTGTTCAAAAACCAAGGTGCAGCTTCCGATTGGCTGCACGAGCTTCCTGCACTCAATCGGAAGCTGCAGAAGCCACATCGGATGGTCAGTTTCCAAAAAACGTTCACAAACCAGAACACTCACTTTCAGGTTTGCGGTGTTCGGGAGCCGATTTGTTTGACAACTAAGCCATTCGACAACCAAGGTACCACTGTATCTGATAATGATATTTTGGACTTTGCGCAACAACATTTAGTACAAACAAAAGGCAGGATATTTTAATGGATCATGCACACACAAAACAGGACCACGGCAACACTTTTTTTAGTTAGTTAGTTGGTTAACCACTTAATACCTGAGCATCTTTGAGCGATTTATATCACATTTATAACACAACTATAAATGCGATTACAGCAGTCTTCACAATGAGAGCAGTGAGGGCGTCCCAAATATTCTTCATGATAAAAAAAAAGTTAGTGAAAGGTTTCTTGAGATGTCATATATAATATTAGGTCGGTGCACAGCATGCAACTGAGAGGTGATGATGCACACCCCTCATTTGCAACTGACTGAAAAACTAACCCGTCTTGAATTGCGGGGGGGGGGGGGTCCAACATAAGTCAGCACTAAGCAATAGGAAATGGATCATCTCAACACTGATTGGAATACTTGCAGAAAACTGGAAAGCAATAAGGCAACATATTTTTCATACCATGTGGTAGTCATTTCTGTGAAATGACTAAAGCAATGTACAGCACAGTGTGAATCAGACTTCGTGATTCATGCTTCCAGATAACATAATTAATGTGACTTATCTTAATGATGAAATTCTGAAAGTTATTCTAGAAAATCAGCATGCTGGTCAAAGAACAGCAGCAATGTGGATCATTCTAGACAAAAAGGAAGAGAACTATGCAACTCATCACGTTGCATCCACAAACCCACAGACTGCTGATTTTCAAACTGTGTTCTATGTAACCCTGAGGCTCCCTGAATGTTTGTGTCATGAAGAAACCTCCCAACAGTCAGTCAACTGACCTTAGCTGACATTATAGGCAGCAATGGTCAGCCACAGGTTGTGTGCTAGGCCATATTCTCAGTTCATATAGGGGAAGGACAAACAGCCCAACTGATCTGGCCAGGGCGCCATGGGAGCCAACTGAACACACTAAATAAAATATGTCCCAGAGTTTTCTGTAAAGACAGTGATCCTGGGCAGATGATCAGCACACAAACTGATGTGGGAAATACAGGAAGTCTGAAAAGCAAACCAACCTTTGCCAACAGTAACAACCAAGAACAACACAGCTCCCTCTAACACAGAGATGAGTGAGCTAACTGCAGAGCGATTTTTTTACACTGGATATATTTTTAAAACTTCAAAATGTGAACTTCACATAAATACAGAAGGGGCCTGAACTTTTTGTAACTAGACAGGAACGGTCAGTGAAAAATGTCAATTCTGTATGCATGCAGTTGAGAATGAAGACAAGTTCCATCCCAGAGGTTAAGAGTCAGTATCACAATGCCTCTATAAGAAGCTAGTGTGTGGCCACATTAGAAAAACTGCACACAGCTCTGGTTGCCACATTTCTGAAGAAACAAAAACTAGCAACCACAATGATCATGGGGTTGAAGCTGTTTTCCTACAAGGTGACCAAGAAGAAGGGACATAACAGGTTTATAAAAGTAAGTACTGTGCAGAGAAAGTCAAATTCTCTCCCTGCCCCCCAAAATCTGTCACCCAATGAAAGTGGTGTGAGGCAGATTTGGGACACACACAAAAATGTTATTTCTTCGCAGAACTCATAATTAACTAAGGGAAGTACTGGCAGCCACTGGTTTAGGTGGCTTTTTAAAGTAGCTTAGATAAATTCATCAAGGATAGATCTATCAATGGCTGTGTTGAGACGTAGGGTTCATTGTGTTAGTTTTACTGGTGATAATGCTAGCACTTTTGTCCCAATTTCTAATGCTCCTTTTACACTGCAGCATCTGTTGCATTATGAACTGTGGATTTTTGGGTTGATATACAGTTAAGTGACAATAAAGAAAAAATATGCTATGATACCGCCCCAAATTTCACCATTTGTGCAGCAGTGGAATGATGGTGCAAAACTCCTATGATTTTCCAGATTAAGGAGGTTGTAAATGAGTCCCCCCCCCCCCGAAATGATTAACATGGAAATGAGCACTAAACTTCCACTAGATTTCCAAAAGTGGCTTTTACGTCATGTGAAACATCAGGTTAAATGTGAAAATTAACAAGTAAGGAAACATCAGGGGGGAAATAAAGTGCCGTCTGAATGCAGCCAGTGTGTTTACCACAGCAGCTTATTGAATCTTGAGTGTCCATACGCCTTTTAATATCAGTTACCACAGGACAAACAATGGGCATCTCATTGGCTACACTGCAAACAAGGCTCCAAACTTGATGAAGGTGTGTGTTTATATATATGGAAACAAACTCTCTTGTGCCACCTTGAATACTGAATCATTACCAAAATTTGCTTTGCCCTTCTTTCAGCTTATACCACTTTACGATTTTGTAGCTGTGTTCCTGTCTATTTGAATTTCAGATAGTCTGAATTATTTTGAACTCTCTCAGGTCATATGTAAGGATGCACTATTTTCTGCATTCTTGTTAGACATCGCATTGGTGAATTCTTATTCACTGAGATTTGTGCCAAGTACGCTTCCAGCTATTTACAACACTTCCCACTTCTTCTTCTTCTTCAGCATGCCACTGTGGGTTGCCTTCCTTCAAAACATGTGTTACAGATATTGCAGTTAGGGATAACCCAGTTAGCAAAGAGACAAGCGTGGGGGTTGGTAGGAAAGTTGTAACGGAGGAGGTATAAGGTTAGCTATACAATAATGAAAATACAATTCCTTATAAAATACAGTATTAAAAAGCCTGACACTAACCATTCTAAATCTCTAAACTATAAAATCACTCAATTTAAAAAAGCGTACACAGTAACAGCTAAAACACAATCAACCATACAGCTTGTTTGATGGGGAAATGCATTTAAAACCAGAAACATTTTCAGCATTCTACGATAGTAGGGAAGGTGCCGAACGAATCACCCAAGAAACAGCATTCCACAAGATGGGTGCTAATGTTGAGGAGACTTCGCTCCACATACTTGTCAATCATACCAAGGGGGGGGGGGGAATGGGTCTGATTGGGAGAAATGGAAACCAAGATGGAATTTCACGGCATTTCATAGGATAAAGCTCATGGAGTAGAATAGCTATCACCCAAAGCTAATAAAGGCAGGAAAGAGCAGAACTGCAAAGCACTTTATCTTCCTTCCATCTGAATCAGATGTGTTGGAGGGTTATATGAAAGCCCAGAACAAGTTTAGGGTCTGCACAGGGTAGGGGGGCATAGGAGAGGGTGGGAAAGTCTCATTGCACTAGCGGTTCTTGTTTCCTCTGCCCACACTCCACTTAGCACTATGCTGGATCTCCACCCATTGTATTTTAGAGTTGGAAGAATCCTAGTCCCTGCTCAATCGAGGTCCAACAACACAGGATGCAAGGATGGCATCCACGACAGATGGCTGGTCAGCCTCTGCTTCAATATCTCCAGTGAATGACAGCCCGGATCACTTCCCAAGGTTTTGTGCTCTATTTGTTATTTCAGCTTGATAATATCCTCTGTAAAAAATTGCCTTAGTTTGAAACATGTCAGGCCAGAACCTGTTTTTTTACAATAACAAAACAAAACAAAAATAAGTGTATTTCATGCCCACTTAAAAAAATAAATTTCTTATTGTTTTCTGTAATAAGAGGGTTTGGTCTTCCAGCTTATATTGCACAAGATTGGAATCTTCCTGCCGTGTACACAGCTCCAAACATTTGCTGTTTGGCAACAGAAGCCAGTGCAGGAAGAAGAGAGGGATTCATGCTTTGTCGAGTTTTAAGGAGAGAGAGCTAGAAAACAAATGATGGAGGAACACAATAATTTTGCTTGGCTTTGTGCCAGGTGTAATACATGCTAAGCAGCCATCTGTTGAGACCCAGTAATAAGGCCTACCAACTTTTGATTTTAAAAAGGCTGATACCTGAATAGGGTGATGAGCAATACCCCAAGGCAGGTCAGGGGGTTGAGCCTGGTAGACGCAACCAGGTGTAAAGCCATTGGCAAAAGTTTGTTGTCTGCTCTTGTGGGTAGTGCTGGCAGAGACAGTGGACTGAGCCTGTGCTTGTATTTTAGCACAGGGTGAAGGGGAGGCACAGAGAAGCGGATCTAAAAGGAACCCACTCAGTTGCCACCACAGATCTGCTACACTGCTCTGCCGACACTCCTATTACCTCATTCAGCCCAAGAAAGCATTTGCAGCCAGGGAGCAGGTGATAGTTATGGAGGAAGCCTGGGCACACCCACGCACTGTGCAATCCTTAGCGTACGGGAATGCACAGTTGCACACACACTGTGTTGAAAAGCTGCTGCTGACTCTTCCTCCAAAATGTCTGGCAATTGCCTTTCAAGCAAGCATTCTGCCTTTCAAACAAAACAAAAATACTGGCAGCTGCGCCAGAGACATAAGAACAGCTGGACTGTTTTTGTTTTTCTGGTTTGCTGGCAGCCATACCCAACCAGCTTACCCAGTCTACTGCAGACTATTCTAGACTACATCCTAATTTGCCAGAAAACGGGAGGAGGGGGGCACACCAATCAAAATCAAGTATGCAAATAGCAAGTCTATGTCTCCTTGACAAGCCTCAGAGCACCTGACCGTACTTAGTGGAAAACAATGATCAGACTACTAAAGATGTAGAGGAAAATGCAACGCACAAATGAGAGCAACAGTGGATAAATAACAACTCTGAGCACTTTTAGAAGAGAAGCAAGAACAGGCAAAATGCCTATTGTATCTTCCCCCCCCCCCCCCATCAGCAGGCTGTATACAAGAAGCATCTTCTCCAGGTATTATGAAGAAAACCAACAGCTCGTTGCCAGGAGGAAAATGGTCAATTAGACCAGGGATGGAGAACTTTTACCCCTATGGATTAATTTCCACTCCCAAGTAAAGAACCGAAGTTTGAAGAATTTGAGCTTTGAAAACTAGATACGCTTCAAAACATCAATGTTTAAGTTGGGGGGAAATGGATGTTTAAATGTTAACACGCAAATCCGAAATGTGTGAAACTGAGCTGTGGATCCAAAGTCATGTTTTGTGCCCCATGTTTAACTGAGCTGTAAGATTTCCCGAGGATTTCCTGACTATTTCTAAACATAAAGGCTGAGCAGGTGAGAAGCAGACAGGCATGAAGTGCTAGCCCTAAGTAGCATCATCAGTCTTGTACTCCAAAGCTCCTTTCACGGTGAAAAAGAAACACCTTTGCATTTTGGAGCTGGGGTTGCTACCTTATCAGGTCAAATTTTTAAACTCAATTCAAAAGAGTGTCCCTTTCTCTCTCTCACCCCCACCCACCCCCACCAGGGGTGAATGAAGGCATTGTGACACCTGGGGCGGGGTGTCGCTACCTAGGGTGCATGTGTGGCGTCGCTACGTATGATGCATGCACCATTTGTAGCGATGCCAAACATGCGTTGTACTTAGTGGTTTGCTGGTGGAGCTGCTCCAGCACCGTACGGACGGTGCCGGAATCCTCTGCTCGTGGCTGCAGCCACGAACGGAGCATCCTCCACATGCAGCTGCGGTGGTGCGATGGCTGCTCACACCACTGCGAGCCCCCATGGGGTGCCATCTTGTCACCCCCGCAGACATGGCACCTGGGGCACGCACCCCCCCATTGCGATGCCACTGACCCCCACCCCTACCAACCCCTGAAGTAGTCAGTTTTAATGTGACACATTTTTGGAGCTCTTCATATGCCCACTGTTCAGGTTCACTATCAAGTGCCAGGCATTTCAAGCACTTAGGGGGCAGGGGCAATTTTGCATAGCAGAAGAGCAAGAGAGCAGCAGCAATTTGCACCCTGCATAAATTATGTTACCCCAGCTGCATGACAGTATATACTGTTTTGGCACCGGGAGAGCAACAGTAACCTTTCTATAACCCTGGGAGAGATCAGATGAACACTAGCTTCCAGACCACACAACTAGCTTCCAGACCACAGCAAGCAACTGGCTCAGGAAGAATAAGTGAGAAGAGTAGGTTTTTATGGCTTCCTGGAAACCACTGGCTAGCCACTGCTGGAAACATAATGCTGGACTTGATGGAACCTGAACCTGGTCCTGGTCCAGCAGGCACTTCTGTGCATTTATACTCTTCTACCTCTTAAGGTTGCAGCAAATGATGTGGAACAAGCCCTGCATGCCGACTGGAGCCAACATATCCCTGATAAAGCTCTTAGCGCGAAATGTAGAAACCGCTAAGTCATCTGGCACTGCAACACTGGCTATCTTTCCCCTTGGACCCATTTGGCATTTTTTGCCAAGTGGAGAGATATTGTATCTTTCCTGTTATTGCCTAAGTCTTCACATTGCAATTAGAAGACGACAGCTTTGTTGGATGTCAGCAGGAAACAATAAACCTCAAAACAACCTACACAGCCCCTAGATATTTCTCGAAGCCCTTTGTAAAATTTCTCTGGTATCTCAAGTCACTGCAACTCATTTTCAGAGCTACAGGGCTTTCTTCTGTGAAAAAGCCAGGAAAATGACAGCACCAGCTGATTAGCAACTCATTAGAAGTTAAAATGAAAATGCAACTTGAGAGTTTGAAGGGCGGGATGGTTCCTTGTAAGATCAAGGCAAGCTGCAGAACTCAGGCAACAGCTAGTCCAACACAATGGCTGTGTACATGCATAGTGGGGAACCAACTGGGGGTGAACTGTGATACAGCACAGATAACCAAAAGCCAAAATATCAGCCCAGGGAAAACATTCAACATCTGGAACTACACAGTATGGCTGACGTGGTGCTGCTGTGAAAAACAGCAGCCCAGCATTCAGTACTTGTGCTGGTGCCCCATATTCCTTAGCCCCACTTGCCTGTGTAATTACCCCACCTTTGCCAGAAGCAACCAAAGATGTGGAACAGGGCTGGAGAAACAAGGTGATGTCACAACATAAACACTTCTAACATTACAGGAGAGAGGAAGGAGAATTTAAGATGGGGGAGTTTGTTTTTGGCAGCAGCGCTGTGATGAGCATAGCATGTAGTTCTGTGCTAAGGAAAGAGCATATAGTACACCTTCCAAGGGGACAAATCACACCTCAGTGGTACAGGATGTGTTTCACATGCAAAAGACCCCAAGATTTGATGCTGAACATCTCCATGTAGGCCAACAAAAGACTCCTGTCTGAAACCCAACAGAACCACTATATGTCATTGTTGACTTGGTATAAGGCAGAATTCTAAGTCCTAACCAAAACAGAGTTAATAAATGCAGAATATTTTGAAGATTCTTGTAAGATTTTGATATTGGGATGTGGGTGATGCTGTGGGTTAAACCACAGAGCCTAGAGCTTGCCAATCAGAAGGTCAGTGGTTCGAATCCCCACGACGGGGTGAGCTCCCATTGCTTGGTCCCTGCTCCTGCCAACCTAGCAGTTCAAAAGCATGCAGTGCAAGTAAATAAAGAGGTACCACTCTGGCAGGAAGGTAAATGGTGTTTCTGTGCACTGCTCTGGTTCGCCAGAAACGGCTTAGTCATGCTGGCCACATGACCCAGAAGCTGTACACCGACTCCCTCGGCCAGTAAAGCGAGATGAGTGCCGCAACCCCAAAGTTGTCCATGACTGGACCTAACAGTCAGGGGTCCCCTTACCTCTACCTAATTTACATTACTGATTGTATTCATTACAATAAGGCATCCCCCCCCAACATGAAACTATGCCCTCTCTTATGCAGATGGCTTTATATATACATTTTTAACTAGGTCATCCACTGACTTTACCTAGACGGCATTTCAAAACACAATTCTTTTACTAGGATTAAATAAGCGGAATCTTTATGTTAATTAATGGTATTTACCCCTTTGGGATCTGGAACACTTAAAACGGTGTTTTTTAGCAGATTCCCTAAAAATCAGCAATTTGGACTTAACACATCCCTTTTTCCATTTAAATGTCTTTGCACCTTTTTGGTCTGACAACTGTTTTGATGTGCAGGGGGCTAGGTTTTAGACACATGATGTGTATATGTGTGTGTGTAGTATACAAGGGCTGAA
The DNA here is from genome assembly GCF_964234715.1 of Podarcis melisellensis. Classification (NCBI taxonomy): domain Eukaryota; kingdom Metazoa; phylum Chordata; class Lepidosauria; order Squamata; family Lacertidae; genus Podarcis; species Podarcis melisellensis. The sequence continues at coordinate 73,592,397 of NC_138537.1, read as the reverse complement.
GAGGAGCATGTGGCTGAAACGAAAAAAAAGAGGGACATAGGTAGCGATGGTAAAAAAGGGTGGGGCAGAAAAACAGAAATGAAAAATCCCATGCAGCCAAAGGCAGGAGGAGTTCTGTGATACCGCTGTCAGTAGAGTAGGGTGGGCACTCAATTTGTTAATCCCTACTCCCAGTGGTTTTTTTTTCTAGGGGTATGCATACCCCTAAACATTTTGTGAATCTAATTTTGGCCTCACTGAGGGGCAGTATTTAAATATGAGTAGGAAAATGAGAGTACCCCTAAACATTTTTTAAGAGAAAAAAAGCACTGTCTACTCCCAAAAAGGAAACCAAAACAAGGGTGTTTTGTTCTGTTTTTTGCTAAGACCCTATACCTATTTTATATCATTTTAGCTGTCATGGGTTCCCCAAGGAACCCTCAGCTTAAGTTTGATGAGGGTGCTGAGAATTCTTTGCTAGAGATACCGACCTTCCCCGCTTAAAGAACTACATTTACCAGGATTCCTTGGGAACAGGGAATGGCTACCCAACAAGTCTATAACTTGAATACAGTACAGACTTGAATATAGTAATTTAGATATCTTCTTGCTGGTTCACTCCCGCTAAGATTCTGCCACACTTAGCACAGATTCTGTCAGCAAGAAGGAAAAACAGATTAATTCTGAATTTAGGCAAATACATTATTTTTATACCTTGCTCCTTTTCCAATATCCCTTTAATATGATAATCCTGCATCTCTCAGTTGACGGATTAGCATACTCAGTCTGAAAGATGTGTTCCTGCCTCTTCATGCATCTTTCTTATCACAAGCTAAAGCGGATATTAAAAACTAAAACCAGGTTTCTTCCTCCCCCCCCTTCCCTTTCCCAGTGATTCTGATATCAAACCCATGAAAAATGTGTTGTTTTGACTTGTAAACTAAAACAAAAATCCATTGTGGTGCCTTGGGTATGATGGATTTTTATTTTTATTTTTTATTCCTAAGTGCGGCCTTACTTTCAAACAGAAAAAAGGAGACTCAGATGAAATATTATGAAGAGAGACAGTATCGGCTTTGTTGCACAAGTTCTGTACTATGACACTGATAATAATTAAGGTATATAATATATTCAGGCCAGGCAACTTTATTCCCTGTACTTCAACAGATTCAAACAAGCTATCAAGCTCCTGGGTTAGAGCCCAAAGTTATCACAATACAGTCGTACCTTGGAAGTCGAAAGGAATCCATTCCAGAAGTCCATTCGACTTCCAAAATGTTCAAAAACCAAAGCGTGGCTTCTGACTGGCTGCAGGAAGGTCCTGCAGCCAATCAGAAGCCATGGAAGCCCTGTTGGACGTTCAGCTTCCAAAAATAGTTCACAAACCAGAACAGTCCCTTCTGGGTTTGCAACGTTCGGAAGCCAAAACGTTCGCGAACTAAGCTGTTCAACTTCCAAGGCATTGTTTTGTGATGATGCTAAATAGAGAGAAAAAGTTCTTAAAATATGAGTTGTATGGGTGAATGATGGCATCTGTGGATTTCCTTGGTCAGTTGGAACCAGGAATTCATGAAGCTTACAGCGTTTTAGTTTCAAAGAAGGAAAACGGAGGTCTGCGAAGGGAAATTCTATAAAAAGCTGCTAAAATCATATGCATACTCTACAATTCTATGACTCTATATACAGGCAAGCAGAAGGCTTGTTCTTTTGGTGAGAAAAGGATCTGGTGCATATGTAACATGTGAGGCTCTCTTAACTAGGAATGGATTGCAATGTCTGTCCCTTCATCTCTCCTTTCCTCTGCACAGTAAATTCGCACACCTTTATCACTCAACATTATCTGCACTAGTGTTGACCGTGGTTAGGCTAACCATATATGACAATATTCAAAAACAGCTTTAAATTGTTGACACAGTCAGCTGATGTATCACTTAGCCATAGTTAAATTGGGTCTGGCTACTCCAGTCTCCCAAAATGGGTACCAGATGCAGCTCCTGCCAGCATACTAGGAGCTTCCCACAGTGTGTGCTTGAACAAGCAACCATTTTAAACATGCAGGTTCCAAGTGGTACATTTTGGCCGCACATCATATGGAGCATGCTGCATGTGCAACGTATGAGGTGGTCCTCTAACAAGGCTATTTAATCTCCATTAATCTCCATTATTTTTCTTGGCTCTCCCAGAATAGTTGAGAATTGGGGCCAAGTACAAAAGAGCGCTACATTTTGCAGCAAACATGAATGGAACAAGAGTTGAGAGGGAGCAACTTCCTTCCCTTCACCCACTCATTCAAAAGCTGACTGTCAACGAGAGCTTGTGAACATTATTAAGCATAATTAACCTCTGCTGTTCATTTCAAACTTTCCATTCAATCTGCAGGTCTTAAGGCTCCTCACACACCAGTTACAAAAAAACCACATCACTTGGTGTTGAGGTCCACTTCTTTCACCCGAAGTCTCAATAAAATGTTTGCTGTCTCAACAATATGTCACCAAGGAATATACTAGTAATGACATAGTGATAACAACTTCGAAAGGTGTGATGGAAAGAGAGAAGGCTGAATGAGAGCTCTATTGAACACCAGGGGGCGATACAGAAAAGGAATCTTCCCATCACAACCTGATGGGTCAAAACCTCTTTGCTATCAGTGTTAGTAATGGAGGAGCAGACACATATTAGCAAGTGAATTGAGGACAAAAAACAAAATGATCTTTTTGGAGTTCAGCATATCTGGCAAACAGCTTGGAGCACTGTGTCTTTTGCTGTTGTTTATTACGTTTTTACAAAATGATATATTACTAAAAAACTGATTACGTAGATTGATACACGCCAGGCTAAAGGCATAAATCAAAGTGTAAGTCATAAAGATGAAGCGGAATAGAGCACATGCACAATTTACGCAACATATACTGTATTGCAGTAATTGAAATATTGATCATTTCTAGGATTTGCTCCTTTGCAGAGTTTTTGAGGCTATCCTAAGCCAGCAGTACAAATCTAGCTGTTTGACTCATTTAGAGTACCTAATATTGAACTACGCCAAGTGTAAATGCTCGTTCATCTGATTCATTGGGAGGAGGAAGGCCCATCAAATGATACTTCAAACACAACATGCTGGGAAATATATTACAGCTGCTATCATTTCAGTGAAAAGAGATTTATTTTCTCTACTTTTTTGAATTCTCGTGATTCTACTCCTTTATCTTCTTTTATATCTTCAACCTCTATCTTCTGCCTCTGTTACTCCTTCATTCAAGCCAGCCACATCATTCTCCTCGTCCTTGAAAAATAAAAACACGCAAAACTCACAAGTTGTCTAAACACAACTGTGACGTAACTACTGTTCTATCTTCTCAGTTTTCCTTCCAAAATATTGGACTGTACAGTACTATCTGAGCAGGTGCACTCACATGTCACAATAAACCAGGGTTCCTGACTTACCATGGTTTTTTTCCAGTCAGCCTTAAACCAGGGTTTGTTTCACACTTCACAACAATTTGATGTGACTGAATGGAGGGCAAAAGGTCCATATTGGTTTTGTGACTTGTATAACAGAAATACACCACTATCACACCAAGATACTAGGAAAATAACAAACTCTTTGGCTGCTACTCCACCAAATCCACACTTTCTTGGCTAACCCAATTACCAGTAATGCAGCCCAATGACCACTAGCCCCATTTGAAAGAGTTGTAATATCCACAGAAGGACAAGGTCCTGGTATAACATGCACAATCTATAAAATTCTACTTAGTGCATCAGTGGATTCAGATGACCCTATTAAACATCAGTGGGAACGCAATTTCAGCTGTGAACTTGACCCAGGTCAGTGGAATAGAGACCCCACTGGAATAGGGACAATAGAGAATAGGGACCAAAAACCCTTTATTTTGGCAAGCAGTAGAGTATTAACCCTAAAACCCATATGTAGGTGGTACCTAACCCCTAAGAAGCTGGCAATGATCCATCCTGTCAACTCACCATGTTGTTGGAGGGGCTGTTCTACACCTGGTACATTTCTCCACATGTGGTGGGAATGTACAAAACTCCAGCCTTTCTGGAATTTGATATTCCAAGAAATTAATAAAATAACAAAACAATTCAAAGTTGAACCAGAATTAGCTTTATTAAATATATTTCAGGACAACAATCTGGATTTACATTAAAAATAATTAGCAAGCAATTTATTGTGACTTGAAAGACCTTTCTGGTACAATAGGCAATTGGTACAAAACAGTTTGGGAGAAAGCCCTCCTTGAGAGATTAACAAATAAACTATGGTTGACAGAAAGATGGTTTTCTCCGGTGTGGTTTAATTTAATAACATATGCCAGTATTCCAGAAAATGAACAATCCTCCCCATCAGCATTTGTCTCAGTCTGGCTGATCTAAATTTAAATTTAAACATAAACTTATTTTCTACACTTTGACCCTCCTCCCACGTTCATCAATATACCAACACTTTATATTGCTTCATTGGTAAATGGCTATTACTCATACTTAATCTAAGCACTACCACAAGAACTCCTGATTAGGCATTTAGCTATGCAATGTTGAATGTTATCTATTAACTGTGTTCTATCCTGTTTTCCCTTTTTTGTTTAAACCAAGAACTTATACACTGACCACTAATAATGAACCATGTGTTGTAGGTATTACTGCAAAGTTGTTGTGCCATTTCTGTGATATACAAATGACATCAGAAGGCTTGGTCTATTTATTTGTATCATTTATTATGCCTATGATACTTGTGTATAAAACTGAATAAAAAGTTATTTTTAAAAACCAGTTATAGCAGTTTCCTGTAGAAAGATTATCTGCAACTTTCTTCCAGTGATCTTTCACTTCATTCTCTCTCTCACCTTTCAGGATGTTTTCATGCTGTGTCTTCTTGGCTCTCATGCCATTCTCTTAAATTAAGGTTTCTAAAACTGTTTGTCTGCCCAGCACCACCTTCTGCTATTTTCTCTTTGTCGTTAGTTTTTCCTGCATAATTTTGCTTTTTTGCTCTAACCCTTATTTAAACCTGGCTTTTCAATATCAGCATGTACTCAAAGTGGATATGTAATGTGCGTGTGTATGAACAATAGACCATGGATGAACATATTTTAAAAAACAAAACAAAACGAATCAGAACTATTTTAAAGGCAATAAAAAACAGCCACAGGGCAAATAAATACAAATTGACATCCTTATTTTTAAAAGGGCCTAATGAAACACCATATTCTTGCCATGTTCAGCTTTGTCTAAGTTGCATTCTTTGGCTACAAAAATTCTAGGCAATGTTTTAATTCTTTCATATCCTAGTTCTTGCAATGCCCTCCTTCGCAGTCGTCCTGTTTCCCATTCAACCTCTTTAATCTGCTGCTTAGCTTACCTATTCAGCTCCTACTTTCACTCACTTTTTTCTCCTGAGCATTCCAATCTTGAGTTCCTTCTTTCAATTTACAAATGTTTGCCATTTCTCCTGTTTATCTTTCATCTCTTCTTTTGCTCACAGCTATGTAGGATGGTATGAGGACCCTGACGTCCTCAATATGTTGTCGGACTCTAGTTCCCATCAGCCCCAGCTAGCCAGTAGATAAGGATGATGGGAACTGTAGTTCAGCAATCTCTGGAGGACCACAAATTCCCCATCTCTGGTGGAGGGATTGGGGTCTTGGCTCATTACCCTGCATGCCCTGCCTCTAAGCATTCCCGCAGTAAGACCAGGTAGAAGAAATCTGCGTAAGCCTTTTGTAGCACAGAATACATTCCTGGGTTACTAGTCCACACTCACTGTCTTCATTTTCATCAACACTTTCAAACACAAACAAGAGAATTATCTAAAGCAGGACAACATGTAAATAATCATAACCATATGAAATAGACAGCCAGCTAAGAAACCATGAAAAGCAAAGACTTCTGTGACAAGACTTCCTTACTGAATTCATCAGTGTGTCTAGGCTTGGCTAGGATGCTCACTCAGGTCTGAAATAACTACATGCATCACACTTAATTCAAAATTTACCGTCTTCCCCATATTTAAATGAGGGGCTTCTCCAGCCGACATTTTTGCCAGCCTCTTCTGCTTCCCGTATCTACCAACATCATTATATCCTGATGACATCTGAATCAGGAGAGGCTGTGCTGTCTCTGGACCACTGCCCGGACACAGTGGTGAAATTGATGAGGTAAAGCAAGCTGAGCTTGAATCCTGGCAAGAAGGAGGCACTGTGGGTGAGTTGCTTCCATGTCTGAGAAATTGCTCAGTTGCCTACTCTAGATAGGGTTGCACTGCCAGCAGGTTCGCAGTTTCTGGATACTTCTGGATCCAGCTCTGTCTCTAGAGTCTCAGGTAGCCTCAGTGGCCTTTTACCAACTGCAACTGGTTTGACAGCTACAGCCATTCTTGATCTGGGAAAGCCCTGCCACACTACTTTATGGGTTCCTTCAAGACTGGATTACTGCAATGTGCTCTGTGTGGGGCTTCCCTTGTGCTCGATCCAGAAGCTGCAGCACAGCTGCTGACAGGAGTGAGGCCTTGCCAACATATAACACCTGTGTTCAGAGAAGGGCAGGCCCAAGAAATTTTGGCCCCTGAGGTGAACCACAAAATGGCACCTCCCTCTCTGCCAGGGAAGAAGGGGTGAGTGCAGATCTATGTGAGGAACAAGGGGGAAAGAAGATCTACATTGGGATCTGCTGCCCCTGTGGATCCTGCCGCCTGAGGCGGTCACCACACCTTGCCTCATGGGCTCAGAGATTGCATTGGCTGCTGATTTGTTACCGGATCAAGTTCAAGGTGTTACTCTTAGTATACAAAGTCCTTAAAACTTGGGACCAGTTTACTTACAAGCTCGCCTTACATCAGATATGTGCCCACTCAACCACTACAATTGGCGGAACTGGCACTACTTGCAGGTGCCACATAATACCCATTCTGTATTTGTAATAACTTGATCGTTTAGTGTGGCAGCACCTAAACTTTGGAACTCCCTGCCTGTTGAGATAAAGCAGGTGCCTTTCACTGTACTCTTTTCAGCGCCTGCTAAAAGCATCCTTGTTTAGACAAGTCTGACCAGATGCTTAGAAAGTTGAGGTAATTTTAATCAGTATTAATATTTTAACTTTTGTATGTTTTAAAGCACGACTGTAAAGTTTTCTTGATTTTATGGTTTTGTGACCCGTTTTGAGGGTGTGTGCTTTTAAGAATCAAGTGATACCTAAATTTTATAAGATAACTACACACACACAAACAAACAAACAAACAAACACATATTGCCTGCAACCAATGGTAATATTTGAACACTCCAAGCCTTCCATCCTTCCATTGGTCACTAACTAATTCATAAATTTTGCTAGGCTTGTGATGCTGTGTGTATCCCTAGTACCCAATTCCCTGTATATCAGGCAGCTTTGTGAAGGGAACTGGGGTGCGGTGTGGCAACAGGAAGAAGCCAGGCAGGAGTTTAGAAGCAGAAAATCTCCAGCTACTGAGCCCCAACTTTTTACTTAAGGAAGCTTAATAACGCACCTTTCAGCTAAATTCCACTTGAAAAGAACATTTTAACTGCTCTCATTACCCAGTGGCATTCAAGTGTTTAAGCACTTTTGCACATTCATGTGCAACAGCAAGATGCCTCATCACTCCAGAGGAGCTAGAGAATGCTAGCTTGGCACTAACAGACCTTGCAGAAAGCCAACTCCCAGTATGGTGGAAGGGGCTGTTGCCAAGAATAGAGATGATGACTGCTAGAGAAGAGCAGGTCATAGACCTCTGCCCACCTGTCAATGAATGCATAAAAGAGAAGAGCAAGATCACACCCACTGTCCATACTCTCAATCCACCCCCACCCAGTATAATAATAATAATATTATAATAATTTAATATCTATACCCCGCCCATCGGGCTGGGTTTCCCCAGCCACTCTGGGCGTCTTCCAACAAAATATTAAAATGCAATGGTCCTTCAGATATTAAAAGGTTCCCTAAACAGAGCTGCCTTCAGATGTCTTCTAAAAGTCTGGTAATTGTTTTTGCCTTTGACATCTGGTGGGAGGGCATTCCACAGGGTGGGCGCCACTACCGAGAAGGCCCTCTGCCTGTTTCCCTGTAACTTCGCTTCTTGCAGTGAGGGAACCACCAGAAGGCCTTCGGCGCTGGACCTCAGTGTCCGGGCAGAACGATGGGGGTGGAGATGCTCCTTCAGGTTTACAGGACCAAGGCCATTTAGGGCTTTAAAGGTCAGCACCAACACTTTGGATTGTGCTCAGAAACATACTGGGAGCCAATGTAGGTCTTTAAAGACTGGTGTTCTGTGGTCTCGGCGGCCACTCCCAGTCACCAGTCTAGCTGCCACATTCTGGATTAGTTGTAGTTTCCGGGTCACCTTCAAAGGTAGCCCCAAGTAGAGCGCATTGCAGTATTCCAAGCAGGAGATAACTAGAGCATGCACCATTCTGGTGAGACAGTCTGCGGGCAGATAGGGTCTCAGCCTGCATACCTGATGGAGCTGGTAGACAGCTGCCCTGGACACAGAACTGACCTGCGCCTCCATGGACAGCTGCGAATCCAAAATGACTCCCAGGTTGCGCACCTGGTCCTTCAGGGCCACAGTTACCCCATTCAGGACCAGGGAGTCCTCCACACCTGCCCGCCTCCTGTCCCCCCAAAACATTACTTCTGTCTTGTCAGGATTCAACCTCAATCTGTTAGCCACCATCCATCCATCAAACGTCTCCAGACACTTATGGAGGAGCCTTATGCATGCAGATTTTCCTTTGTAAGGGACAAACTGTGTGTGGAGGCTCTTCCAGAAGTTATGTGGAACATGCACAGGGTGTGTGTATGAGAGAGGAATGGCCTCAACCCTGCACACACACACCCTTATATATGCAGTAAAGTATGCACAAGGGTAATGTCAATTATCTCAAGGGAATGCAGCTTGCCTAAGGCCACATAAGGAGCTGGCAGGTAAAACTCAACAGATCCAAGGGCCTCAGCCATTGCTTTTCTTCCCTCCCCACCACAAAATAAAAACACCTAGTCACCACCCGCTAGTCCTTATGTGCGACCTGCCTCCTTTGCCACCACATCCTCCAATTAATGGAGGGACTAGATGGGCCATTGGCTTCATCCAGCAGGCTCTTATGTTCTTAATACTTCAGACCACTGCCTCCCTTTCATGTACATCAATGTTACTGCAACACTACAAGCATCATGTGATTTTTCTGATGCATCGTTATCTTTGCATTGCTCAAATTTGTGATGCACAGACATAGTGGAGATATTTGAAACACACTGCTTCTCAGATCTACATTTTAAACTCATACTTCTTTGCATCACACTAATTTCACAGAAGAAGGGAGAGAAGAGAAATTAATTTGCATATGCAAAGAACTCCAAAGACAGCCACCCTTGCCACTCATTTCACAGCTTTCAGATGCGATTCTAACATCTGTACCACTGTTATTTGCAAGGAATTATTTTATATAGTGCAATCATATGAAGAATTCTCATACAATTTCATCCAACAGTATCTGATTACCGTTCAGCTCAAAGGAAGAGTTACTCAGCAGGATTGCAAGCCAAAAAGAACCAAGTAGAATATTTTGTATTTGATGACTGCCAGGAACAAACAGTTTTACTCACTAGGCATTATTGAAATTATTAAAAGGCCACTTACCTTTTCAAGCAGAAAAATTACATATATGTTTAAGCTGCAACCCTTTATTTAGTCCAGCATAGTTCCCACTTAAGTCAATGGAACATCGGTGGACTACTGAAATATTTGACACTGTACACATCTCAAATGGGTGGTGGAGAGAGTCGGCTTCTATCACCTCTGTGTCTTTATGCTTCACCATGACATACTGGCACAAGTGTGTAAATACATGTTGATTCCAATGCATGCATGTCCAATATGCAAGATCTTGCACATACACCATACACATACACCATTTTAAGGAACAAGGATCATGTATTTGAGCAGTGTTTAAGAAATGAGTGCATGGGATGAATTTCACACAGTACAGAAGAGCACAGAGGTGAGGCAAGAACAGGGTGGGGCCTGTTCAGTCTTGCTGCTCCATCCCATATGTTCACATTTGCAAATGTGTAAATAGCCGTAACCCTAATGACCTGAAGATTACAACCTTGTACTCAAACTAACCAGATTCTTCCTTCTAAGAATTCTGAGGCTGAGGCTAGACATAGACTAGGCTAGACTCTTTCCATGCGTGCACACACAGAGTGTTTGAAATTTGCCAGGCACCAAGCATATTTTGCACCTGGCTCTTGGCCACTTGCAACCAAGTGATGATGCCCGGGCACCAGGATGGTGGCTGACGTCTCCACCACCTGGAGGTGCATGCCTAGGGATCCTTGCTTGTTTTCACACACTAGCAACACATCCTGTAGTATTCTATCTGTTAGATTTTATCACAATGAATCTCAGAAACCAAAAAGTTGTAATGAAAAATAAGACTTTTGAGGTAACTGGCCCAAAAATGGCAACTAGGCATTATTCCGTTTCAACGCATGTAACCCTGGTTTAAGGAGCCATTTTGCACTTTGCTTCTATACCTGAATTCTAACACTGCGACACATATCTAGTTTTCTAAGGGAAGGCAGCATTCAGTCCTGGCATTTCCCACCTGAAGAGACAATTTCCTGGAACAGCTTTACCACAAGATGAGCATTTTTCTGGTCCAAGACTTATAGTGCCTAATTTCTTTCTCACCAATAAAAACAAAAACAAATCTGTTGATCAGAAAGCCTTATGGATTTTGCATTTTCGATCTAATTTTCAGAGTCAAAATTTAAAACATTGAATATTAATGGAATTCATTGTTTTAGCTTTAGTTTTAAATGTTTGGGAAGATGTTCATGCTTTTCTGTAAGGGAGCGGATGGCACTGTGGTCTAAACCACTGAGCCTCTTGGGGTTGCCAGTCGGAAGGTTGGCAGTTCGAATCCATGTGACAGGGCTAGCTCCCGTTGCTCTGTTCCAGGTCCTGACAACCTAGCAGTTTGAAAGCATACCAACATGAGTATGTGGCAGGAAGGTAAACAGGAAACGGTGTTTCTGTGCGCTCTTGTCACGGTGCCCTGTTGCACCAGAAGCGGTTTAGACATGCTGGCCACATGACCCAGAAACCTGTCTGTGGACAAATGCTGGCTCCCTTGGCCTGAAGTGAGATGAACGCTGCACCCCACAGCTGCCTTTGATGGGGCTTAACCGTCCAGGGGTCCTTTACCTTTTACCTTTACCTCATGCTTTTCCAGCAATGAACTCCGATTTGTGTCAGAAGGGTTGGTCTTGCCCTCAGGCAAGCTGCAGGGGCAGAGGTGTCCATACCCATTTCAGAACAGCCTGGTTTGATAGTTTAAAATGGGGCTTGGGAAAATACAAGCTGCTTCTTGGTCTGCATGCCCTGCTGGGGTTGTGTTTCTGTTTCTTTGACCACAGCTTGCACTGTTTTGTGAAGGAAACTGTGCCTTGCCATGTTCATTTCTTCACTGGCAATTCTTGTGTTTTAAAACCTCATCTCAGGGATCCTCAAGAGGCCTGGCAAGCACTTACCAGGTCCATCCTACATCCCATAATGCATATCTTCTCTTCTGAAAGCAGATCTTCTGCTCCAGTGTTCTTGTCATGCAGTACAACTCCAGGCCTGTCCATGCACCTCACCAGCCTTGGCATTGTACACATGTCATAATGTACGAGCCCACCTCTGCCAAGCAGCTTCTCCTGGTTTTGACATGACTCTGGGCTTTTTCTTCTCTGCTCAACTAGAGCTCCAATCCTGCCTAATCAAGCATACATCTTGCCAGAACTTTGCAGCCTGGGGTTAATCTTGTACTAACCAGAGTTTGAATTTTGTTAACTAGTCTCCAAAATAGACAGCCCATTCCTAAACGTGCTGAGCAGGTAAGACTTGTATCCTGATACAGCCAGATCATGACAAAACGAACTTAATAGAATCCTGCTCCCGCTACCCTTTTCTAAAATCTAAAACTAGCATGAGAGCTGCTGAGTAAATTTAAAACAGACTAACTCTTGCATTCTCTTCTTTGAAACTCTGGCGTAAGATTAGGAAGCACACAGGATGTGCCAAATATATCATGTGTGTATCATATCTCCATGCGTAAACAAACCACAGGAAAAGATGCTATTAAGTTGTTCTGGGTTCTGCTTGATTCTCCATTTACGGCATCAGGTTAGGGCACATCTACAGTGCCATTTTATATAAAAAGTTGGGTCGTTAATTTACTTTCCAAAATTTTCTTGGAGGATTCCTTCAGTTCATTAAAGTAAGTGCTTCAAACTGTCAGTCATCAGCCCTCATCATCCAACGTATTCCAAGACTGAAAAACAGCAAAGTCAACAGGGATAATGGTGGAAGTCTTGCAATATGAAGAGGTAATTCCTTGCATGCTATGAAGGGTAATGGTTAGTCTTTGAAATAAGGGATTAATCCGGTTCTCTAATATCACTCTAATAGCAGCCCAGACATATCATGATTATGACTGTCTGTGACAGATCCATTCCGCTCTATCATGTAACAAGATGAGGCATGAGAGCAAAATGCAATATTATGAAGCTCTCTAATCCATTTGAAAATAGAGGACACTCCCTATAGGAGTAATGGATTCATAATTATACATTCCACTCTGTTGCTTAGATCCACTGTAGCATGATTACAAATATATTAGCAGGTAACAGTAGCAGGTAGCCCCAAATATAAATATGCTCACAAGATCCTATCCTAATTATTACTAGCTATGTAACATTTGCCCCCACCTCTCAAAAAAAAATCACAACCACCTTTGAAGGGTCTTCAACCATAGTGGACCTTTGAGGGGATAGGATAGGAGCAAGAATTGCAATGGTGGAAACAAGTTGCTAAAGACACCATTCTATGTGCCTCAGTACTGGTATTGGTATAGGACAGTCTTCCCCAGCCTGGTGCCCTCCAATGTTTTGGACTACAACTCCCATGATGTCTCACCATTAGCCATACTTGGTGGGGTTGATAGGAGTTAAAGCCCAAAGCATCTGAAAAGCACCCGGTTGGGGAAGGCTGGTATAGGACACCATGATGACATTGCAATCTCCGAACGAGACTGTGGAAGGAAAATAATGTCACGAATGACACAAAACATGTATACCGTAACGCTTTGTGGTTTTTGTGCTGTGAAGCTCCAGAAATCCATATGTGACATTTCAGTCACTTCCCCAAACCACAACCACCAAAATTCTTCATATCTTGAGGAGGACATAACAGTAACCATCAGTTTCCCACTAAACAAAACATATTGAAAGATGAACATGAATGTGGCAATTTGTACCCATATTTCCCAGGAGAACTGGGTTTTAACAATTAGGTCACATCAACTGCAGGAAGAATGGGTTGAAGCCAATCCAAACAGCCTAATGCTGTGGATGTTTGCTTGGATGTAAATCCCACTGTGCTCAGTGGGACTTATTCCCAAGTAAGTGTGCATAGGATCACCACTGACTTAGTTACTCAGGGTTTGAAGACTTTTCATCTAATACAGGGATTTTCACACTTACTATTCTATGCCACTTGACTTACAACAACAATAACTGTAAAGCTGTAAACACAGGACAAATACTCTCTTTTATTAAAAACATTTATCTTTCAAAAAAACCAACTCCACAGTGGGTTGTATTTCCTACCCTGGTGAGAAAACAGTGCCAGGCAGAAGCATTTCATATGCTACATGCAATAGAGATTACCCGTTCCAATGCTCTCTAGAGCATTTTTTCCCCTATAAGCAAAATCCAGAATATATTTGCAAAGAGCAGACACAAAAATAGATTATGGGGAGAGGAATGTGCTCGACTTCCTTCTAAAATGCTACAAACCACCTTTCAAATATTTATATATTTCTCTTCCCCAATTTGCTACACACAGTCCAACCTGTGGATCAGTTAAACCTCAATATCCCAAGTTACCTAGTCCAGCTGATTTATGCACCACAATCTAAGACTGCAATATTTTCATGGAAGCAACTACCACTGAACTCAGTGGAACTCAGTTTAGAGAGCAAGCATGTTTAATCACAGTCTTGGGCATTTTTATTCACAAGTAGGTTTCACTGGAATTGGAGCCTACCTCCAAATAAATGCATTTAGGAAGGAAGTGAGAGACCAACAAACTGAAGGGAACACATAGTCACTGCAATTTTTCACAGCTGCTTACTCCTAACTAATCCCACATATTTAAATGGCATGAACTGGCAAAGACTTGAGAATTTCAGCTACTCCCACCAGAAATCACCAAGAACACTATTTTTTAAATGCTCAGCATCTTATTTTTGCAAGCCAGTGCAAGTAACAACAGCAACAACAAGAGCCAATTTTGAAGGATCCATGTTATTCCGCACAACAAAAAAACATTCTGGCAAATCCATCTAAGAACCACCTGTGCAGTTCTCTATAATAAAGAAACAACAACACATGACAAAAGCAGTTTTCTGAACCAAATTTAAATTTCATCACCATTCATTCAGCTACAGAATGTAAAAACAGCTACTATACTAGCCAAGGCGTTGCCTGAAAAGGTTTTATATGATTTACACAAACACACACACACATTTATTCAGAACTTAAAATGTTCGCAAGAACATCTATTAGCAAGCACACACTGTTGACAGGCAGAGTTTCTTTCATGGGGATGTTTGTTTACTCACTGGGTGTGGACTTAAAAGATTGCTGTAGTATATCAAAAAGCCACATTGTTTAATCATGCAGTAAGCAATTTGTTTCAGAATGCTCAGATATTTGAAGAACATAAAGCAATTGTGTTACAACATTCTGTTTCCAGGAAGGGAACACGCCCATCAGCACCCAGGAAAAACAAAAGCATCCTCGTTCTAGCATCTTCTTGGTTCCCTAAATTAAAAGACCCCAGAATCAAACCCTTTTTGAACCCACGTGAAAAAAAGAAAAGAAAACCTTATAACCGAGAATAAAAGGTGCCGGAACCTTTCTGGGAGTTTACCTTTTTGCCTTTCTTTTTCCTGTGTGTATGTTTTGCATTCTTCTCCTTTGCTTCTTCACTCATTTTTCAGCAAGTAAAATACACAATCTATAGACCGCTACTTGTATTCCAACATCCAGAGTCACTGGAAATATCAGAGCATTGAAACCAAAGTCCATCTGCTGACGTTTCTCAGGCAAGTAACAGAATAAGTGCTGTTTAAACACAGCCACTGCTACTCCTGTAGAAGCTGGAACTGCTACTCAGAGCCTTGCTCGCGATTTCCCCAGCTCTCCCCACCCCTTCAGTTACAGAGCTGGGAGTTCAGATAAGCTACTATTCCAGTGAAAAAGCAGCGCTCCCCTTTCTTTTGTTGTTCTGCACTGACTGTTACCCCTGGGGTAAGATCTCGGCAAGATTTGGTAGCTTGTTCCATCCACGGTGCCTCCCCAGCCTCTAAATGCACAGAAATCAGCTGCAGATTGCTGACAGGTCTCAGAAGCTTTCACCAGCAGATGATTTGCTGTGCCTTGCAGACG
Organism: Podarcis melisellensis; assembly: GCF_964234715.1. Classification (NCBI taxonomy): domain Eukaryota; kingdom Metazoa; phylum Chordata; class Lepidosauria; order Squamata; family Lacertidae; genus Podarcis; species Podarcis melisellensis. The sequence goes on along the minus strand of NC_138537.1, from coordinate 73,576,887 downwards.
GAGAAACTGAGCATAAATTGCTCCGATTCCCGAGAGCGCACAGCACCAGCCCATGTGTTGAATGTACTAGGGAACGCACAGACCAGATAAGGAAGCCTCCAAGAGATGAGAGAGAGAGAGAGAGAGAGAGAGAGAGAGAGAGAGAGAGAGAGAGAGAGAGAGAGATCAGGTGGCTGGTTCTCAATAATTACTATCACCAGGAACATTTAAAACAGTGTGTGTGTGTGTGTGTGTGTGTACACACACACATATATGATTACATACACTAGACAGAATTAATGTTCAATTCTCCTCATAGTTATCCAGCCCTACTCCTTTAGGCACACTTCAAATTACTTATATTAACATTAAGATTGATTACCCTTTCAATTATTTATCACATAAAAGCGCCAACTACTTCCATAAAACAGAGATTTGCAATTATTTGTATCTCCTAAGCCAGTCCCATGCCAGCATGTATTCATGACAGAAGATTGATAGGCAATTTTTTCTCTTCCCTCCCCCGACCCTTCTCTGATGTAGGTCTCACAGAGAAAGTGCTACATGCCTTGAGTTGTGGTATCTCCAAAGTCCGTGGAGGGTTTCTGGATCAAATTTCCACACACTGCTGACCTACTCAGCAAAATGTTTTGGCTAGATATGTACAGGTCTCACACAAACAGGGGGGGAAGTAGATGGAGACACCGTTCTATCACTTCTAGACCCCTACACAGTTAAAGAAATCTTTAATAAAAACATTCAAAATGGGTTGGGTAAAAATATACACTTACCCAGCACATTGGCTTTTGATGCAATGAAAATTTAAGAATTATCTTTAAATCCCTTATATACAGAAATAGCTTTAAATCCCTTATATATTAAAGGTGCTCTGCTCAATTACAGGCTTTTCAGCTCCCCCTTCTAGCAGCACCTTCCGGAAGCCCCCAAAGTTTTGGGGGCTCTACAGCAACACCCATTGAGGTGTGGGGAGCAGCCACATGAAAATAATATGTGGTACGGCATAGGGGACTGCTGTTTGAACACACATCTGGGGTGCGGTGCAAAGATGCTACTGTGATTGTTTGTCCATGGTTTTATCCTGATCAATTTTTTTCTGGTCTGTTGTCTCCTCCCTACTCACACAGGGAAGAAACAAACCATGATTTCCTGGCTTGGAATTATGATCGAAGCATCATGACCATGGATTGTTTTGCTTTGTTCTTGGTTTACTTACTCACTTGGCTTCTTAGAATAAGAAAAACACAATCCTTGATATGGAAATACTGCTAAGCAATGGCTCATGGTTTGTTTTCCACATGTGCTAGTGGGGAGGAGACAAACAGTGCAGAAAAGTGTGTTCACAGTAAACCACTAACTATGGTTTATTATTCCACCTAAACTGAGTCAGTGTAATGTTGTTCTGTATGATCCAGATTTGCTACATAACACTAAGTCAAACCTTGTCTTAATATGTAGGTCTCCAGACAGGAGATCATGATGGCTTTGATCCTCTTCCAATCTAGCTATTGCTATGCTGCTATGAGATAAACCATGGGTTTGACCTGGTATGTCATCCAAACCCAGGCTTGTAATTTGCCCCTCACTCCAGAGAAACCACAAACTGTAACAAAGGTTTGTTCTTGGTTAACAGCTCATGATTTGACTGAATCAAGTCCAAACACAAGCCCAAGTTCAGATGGCATGCTAAGCCAAACCATAGCTTAGCTCACAGCAACAGGACTAAAGGAGAAGCAAAACAGCTGTGATCAGCTTTGCGGGAACCTAAGCACACAAACACACTTGTGCCAAACCATTGTTTGCTTATTGTTATGTGCAAACTGGACCTACATGTTGTTCTGTAATGAACCATCATTTTCTCCCATTCTGTTTCTTCCTCATATATGTACCACCCTGTTGATTTGTTAAAAAAAAAATAGAGGTGGTAATTGATAATACCAGTGCATTCTTGCTTCTGAAAGCTTCTTCCTTTAATACTCCTATAGTACTTATTAGATTATTAAACATTGGGTTTCTATGAATATTGATTTTTTTGATTTATTAAAAAAAGCACCATCAAATGGCACATGGGCAATAGCGGTTTCTGACTCTAAGTAGGTTACAGAAACATCTATTTTTGCTAAATACCGGAAGCCAAGTAACGTTAATATTTTCCTAAAATGGAGGGCAAATTGAAGAGAGATCTGTAATCTGAAACGCTGCTGACAATTGAGGGAACAATTAGATCTAGTTTTTATCAAGGTAATAAACCTTAACCTGAACAGATTGCACTCATGTGACTGAATACTTCTAAAAATGAAATAAAATTAATCCCTGTAAATAGAAAACCTGATGTCAGACAAAAGGTTCATGCCTATCCTTCCTCTTGTTTTCTGTGTGTATTGAATTCATATTTTTTTGTGTGTGGAAACATTCAATTCCATGAGCCCCCACTTGCAGCCTGAAAGAGTGCAGCCCAAATAAAGGTTTGACTACCTTGCTGAGAACTAAACCTTTGACAGCAGGGTTTTATGAAAGAGGTGCTTGTACAGAAATATGCAAAACCAGTTGTTATGTTTTCCTTTTTTAGGCCGGAAAAAAAATCAAAACAAAACCCTAGTACTTTCCCTAGATTTGCATCCTTGCTTAGACGATATGTTGCAAAAGAAAGTGCTCTCTGCTGGCTGATTTGGAGAAAACACTTATAAATAAAGCTACGACCTCATTGAACGCATATATTCTAATTATGCTGCTGTGAACAACCTGGGAGGCCACTTCACACTTTGGGTGTAGCCTTAAAAGATCTTAGATGTGTTCATCTAAAAATGTAAAGTGTGGGTAGAACACAACACATTTACAAACACACGCTGTGTACAAGTACAGCAAGCCCACAAATTGTGTTTGCTTTACTTATGCGATTGCAACCTTACGTGGTGTTGGGGGGATGAATAAATAAATAAATGGAGAACCAAGGAAACCCAACACTCTCTGCTCTACATTTATTTACTTATTTCCCTCTTCCATCCTTGCTTTTGGAAGGGAGTGAGAGGGCTCTGGCAGCGTCTCAGTGTAACTTTAAATATATTTCAGGTAAGTAGGATCCAACAGAGGGACATGGGTGGTGCTGTGGTCTAAACCACAGAGCCTAGGGCTTGCCGATTAGAAGGTCGGCGGTTCGAATCCCTGCAACGGGGTGAGCTCCCATTGCTTGGTCCCAGCTCCTGCCCACCTAGCAGTTGGAAAGCACGTCAAGTGCAAGCAGATAAATAGGTACCGCTCCGGCGGGAAGGTAAACGGCGTTTCCGTGCACTGTTCTGGTTTCGCCAGAAGTGGCTTAGTCATGCTGGCCACATGACCTGGAAAAACTGTCTACGGACAAACATCGGCTCCCTCGACCAGTAAAGCGAGATGAGCACCACAACCCCAGAGTCGTCTGTGACTGGACTTAACAGTCAGGGGTCCCTTTACCTTTTTAGGATCCAATAAGTGTGTAAAGTGGGCCTAGCCCTTGCAAAAGAATTACTTAATGAATGCACAGTGATCTTCCATCACACATTGGGGCTTGTTTTAATACTCCTAGAACCCTATAAACATTTACAATGATTTCTGGAGTGGGAGTTTTATATGCAGACACCTTGTTCATTTATTACAATTATTTATACCCTGCCATTCAGCATACGGACCCTTCCAAGGCAGCTTACCACCAGAACATAATATTAACATACTTTAAAGCCCTTGGGACACTTCCTGGAGGCTAGCTGATAGTAGAGTGTGGGGTGCAAAAAGAAAGTACAGTCGACTTTTGCCTGCCTTCCTCTCTTTTCCCCAAGAGAAAGCAATGATGCTACATTGCTTTTATCAAATAAACAATTCATTGGGTCAGGAATCATTATAGGAATTACAATTACTCTGAACTCCGCTATGAATTAATTATTATTATTATTATTATTATTATTATTATTATTATCTCTTTAAGTTCTGCCATGCTAGGCTCCTTTGGCAGAAAGGGTGCAATATAAATTCAATAAATAAAAAAATAAATTCAGGATTCCTCAAAGATTCCATCTCTACTAAGATCTACATGTGACGTTTCTTGCTTCTATGAGATATTTTTGGTTATTCGTTGATAAATTTTAAGAAGTGTTTTGACGTGCAACTCTTTAACAGTTATTATATCAGAGGCTGTGCGGCATCGAAATGTGGAGACTGCCAGCAGAAATGTCAGCCATACGGTTTTCTAACACATTGCTTAATTGCAGCCCAGTTTATATGTGAACTTTCAGAATCCCGGCGATGCAGATCTACTAGCAGAGTTCTATTTTTAGATCAAAAAATAACTCGCATAAGAGGACAACAGGGTAGGCCAAATGAAGTCTACCAGGACAGTTCTATTTATAAACACATGCAAGGAAAAGGAAGGAGGCATGGAGCCCATGTGGAGTGGAAAGGGAGAATTTCAAGAAGAACAACCAGCAACAAGTCACTTTTGGTGACAAAAAGCTAATGAGGCTGTCATGCGCAGTTGGTGAAGAGCAGCTTCGTAGTAGACACTGAAATCCATGGAAGTAGCTGATTTGGATAACACTTAGGACACTCTGTACTTACAGGAGGCTCCTTTTTGCAGTTTGAATGGTTTCTGCTGGCACCTGTGTCATATGTAATCTGCTGCTGTGTGCTATTCATTTAACCCTGACTGGGGACAAGGTCTCTCGTTTGCTTTCATGAGCTCCCTGAAAAGGTGGCACTAAGGGGAGAGAAATCCATGTAATAAGTAAGTTTTCTTTTTGCACCAGCAAAAGAATATTGGCTTATTTACTTCATTCATTCATATCTACTAGATATTTTGAAAAGTTCTTTGCCTATTCTTTATAGGTCCAAGCTGCCTCCCTAGATATCATTGCCAAATTTGGAACAAGGGTTCCCAAGGTGCGGGGAAGCAGTTTCCTTCAGTGTTGGGCTACTGGGCTGCCATTCTGACTTTGCCCATTTTTTGACACAGGCATAGGCTTGGCCACCTATTGATCACCAAGCTTGGTATGAAGGTTCCTAAAGTGGGTGTGAGGGTCCTTGGTAATGTTTGGGTGCTGGGCACCATTTTGAATCAAGACGGTAGATCAAACTTTGCCTGATTTTTGGCATGACTGATCCAAACTGAAAAGGGGAAAAAACCCAAACACTATCCATTTTAAAAACACAACATTTTGGGGTTTCTACATATTCCTGGGCAACATCAAGCACTCACCACTAGTATAGATATATTACACACACTATATTTTTTTCTACATCTAAATTTTCACTGGCATTCCAAAACTTAATTCTTATATTTGCTAACATATGAAAATAACTCATACTTCTCCACCCTGCAACCCCATTATATGTATTTTTACTCAGAATCCCACAAAGTTCAGTGGGACTTCCTTCCAGGTAAGTGGGTTCAGGAATTCAACCTCACTCATTTTAATTGAATTGATGATTCAACAAAAGATCTGAAAGACTGGCAAAAGTACATGTCTGATAAGGTTTCTTCTGCTCAGCTTTCATCAGCCAACCTTTTAAGTCTTCTTATTTTAATTAACTGACATGTTTTTCAACAGAATGACTACCTAGGCAAACCTCAGTTATTAATGGAGTAAAAGTCATTTGTTCGTAGCATTGCTAAAATTATCATGAGGCATAAGTAGCAAGTATAACGTGTATGTGTGTGTGTGTACATTGCCTTTTCAAAATGATATTTTGAATCTATTCAAGCACAAGCCTGTAAATCTTGCTACCCAATCCCAATTTAGTAAACTGTGCCCCTTCACACCACCTACAATTTATACCGCAATTGGTTTTTGCGGGGAGAGAGAAGAATCCAGTCTCCTTGCCTGTCTGGCTGGCATTGAGTAGAAACTAAATTCAGCTAAAAGAGTGTAAAAATATTTGACTCATTGATTCATGGGCAGGTGCCAATAACAATTAAGCAAGCTGAAAGAGACTGCTTGGTCTAATGCAATGTTGCACAGGTTTGTTTCACTCAAACTTCTCTGTATAGGGAAGTTTTTGATATTTGATGTTTTACTATATTTTTATATGTGCTGTAAACCACCCAGCGTGGCTGAGGAAACCCAGCCAGATTGGCGGGGTATAAATAATAAAGTTGTTGTTGTTGTTGTTGTTGTTGTTGTTGTTGTTGTTGTTGTTGTTGTTGTTATGTTGCACTTAGAAACTTATGTGTGGCTTCAGGGAGTTGGGCACAGTTATTTAGCTTTTCCAACAGATTCTATGAAGTTCCAGGTTTTTATTTTTCTCACACACCCCAAATTAAATTGTAACTCTTAATCAGTAAAACATGTTAGAAAGCAAATGTGGACACAACAAGCTGTAAGGTAGGGTTTTAACCTTTGGTCTCCTTTCCTGGTGGAATCATGGCTTGTAGCATATACGGTACTGTATATATGTAGAATCATATAACTGTGGAGTTTGAAAGGGACCCTGAGGATCATCTAGTCTAACCCCCTGCAATGCAGGAATAGGCAGCTGTCCCATGCAGGGTTCAAACCTGCAAACTTGGCATTATTAGCACCACACTCTAACCAACTTCACTATCCAGGCTAACTCACTGTGTCATGAATACCAGCCACCGAAGATCATAGCCAGCTTGGAGTTCCTAAAACAGACAATTTGGGGCAGAAATGGCTTGAACTAAAAAAAAAAATCTATTCCTTCTATGTTTACACAGTGGATGTAGGATTTTGGCACAGGTACTTATCACCAAAGAAAGGTGACAGAAATTTGCATAAAATTTTAATATATTAATTTACATGTATATATGCAAATTTTGGAGTGTTTGCTGTTATTTAAATAGAAATGCAATACATCTCACCAGACTGGGGAAGACTGTGACCAGCTAATCTGTGTGCCTGCTTTGTTCTCCTTACTGACTGACCCCAGGCAACTTCGATATTCCTTCTCTCTCTACTTATGGTTCCTTATCTTTAAACTAGACTTGGATTGAACAATCTTCCAAGCAGAGGGTTCTTTCAAGCATAAAGCTGTCCTCTGCACAGTTGGGCAGATAGAATTCCATAGGGCTTTGGTTGCTAGCAGTGCAGTCACATTTGATCCCATGTTCATCATTTAGATGATGTTTGGGGAAAACAAGATCTTCAAAATCATTTATCTGAACTTGATTTAAAAAAAACAACAACAACCTGTCTCATTTATCCTCACTACACTCCTGAAAGCTAGGCTAGACAGAGATAATTGCCTAAGATCTGCCAGTTATCTTCATGGCCAAGTGGGGATTTCATCCCAGGCCTTCTTGGTCCTTGCCCACCACTCAGTCATTCTATTAGGAATTCACACAAGGCATTTTGTTTTTGTTTTTCCATGTATTCAGTCATGGAAATGATTCTCAGGCATATTCCTTGGTTTGCAAAACAAGCAACTTAAGAAATAGCCCATAGCCTCACTTGAGTGACTTAAAAAGAAGGAATGAGTTCCATTGCCAAAAATTTAGACACAAGTCAGTCACTGAGCTATATAGCACAGGTTAACTAAGCATTTTTCCCTTTGTGCCTAAGGCCAATATTCCTGTTCCAATATGGTGCACTCATCTTGTTTGCTTAAATCTACTCCAAACAAACTATGGCTTTTATGCACATTAACAGGAAAATACCATTGCCTATAACGCAATGCAAGAGGGGGTATCCAATTTACGTTTTACTCCGAAATTAATGGACCAAACTTAGTCATGTTCATTGATTTCAATGGGTCTACTCTGAGTAAAAGTTAGTTGCCTACCACCCACTTTGCAGAATGGTTTATAGTAAAAACAAACTCCCCTGATTCTCCCTTTTCTTTAGATCTTTCTGATTTTTGCCATTATTAATTCTTGTGCCCTCTCAAAATCCTTGAGTAAACACTGCATTAAGAAGGTGGCCAAGATATATACTTCATTATATAACAAGCCAGCTGGAAACCCTAGAGTAGCCCTAATATTGTCAGGCACAGACATTAAGATGTGGTGACCTTGACCCCACCTTTCACTAACGGATACTTATTTCTATTGTATATTGTATTTGGACCAATACTTGCTTGTGAACAGTTTTAAACTTTTCTGTGCCAAATCAAAATTGTCAGGATAGTCCAGGTCCAAGTGTTGGCAGAGTCCAGGTCACCACAGCTGATGATACAGCAAGTACCTTAAGCAGTGCTTTATCTAAAATGAATTTTCATTTTATTTTCAGGTATGTGAGGGGTGAGCCTTTTAATCGGCCCTTAAAGTTAGCCACATCAACATTCTCTACAGGTTTCTTGCAATTGCACAGCTCCGTCACAGAAATTATCAAATGCTATGCATTTATTTTCCAGCAATTTTCATGCAACTGCCAAATTTGGTCCTTCAATTTTTATACCTGTTAGTTCAATCCATATGATCAAACAGAAGGCAACTTCTGGCTCAGATTGCTACAATGATGCCTGCAGGGTGTGTCAACCTTTGTGTCTGCATGGTCCCTGTGAAGGCTTCCAAGGGTGCCCCTGGCAGGTGCCCCAGACTCTAAGATTTCACTTTCTTTTTTAAGTAAGCCTCTAGGCCTCCTAGAATGAAAGTTATCAGGCAATATGTGGAGGCACCTTCTAAGCAATTTCCAAGAAAAGAGAATGGTGTGGTTATCTTGTATATTTTTCCCCCTGGTACCGAGGAATGCTCCCTGTTATTAGACATCAATAACATCAGCCTCTATCCCTCCCTCCTCCTTTGTGTGTGATCTCCATAAACAGGACCAATAGGGCATAGATGAGTGCCCATGGTAAGCATAAGGTTGTCAGAGGCAATTGTCTAATTTGTGTTATGCCATGCTCCCCACAGCAGCCATTTTGTGTTATGCCACAGCAGCCATGGCATCCATTTTGTGACTAGCACCCCCAGCATTCTCTGAAATTTAAAAATATTGACCCCTGCTCTAGCATTTCTTTGCATGCATGCATCTATCCATCCATCCGGTGTCAATACTTGAAAGGGGACAGGCATCAGGGTGACGTTGTTTTGCAAAAAGTAAACAAAATTGCAAGCATGAGTATTTCCAGATTTTCACATCTTCACAAAGTTACAGATGTGGAAACTGACACTTAATACAGCAACAGCAAGCAATGAATTCCTGAAAGCACTTATATTTTCTAACCACTCTGCCTTTTTAAACAAATTCAATCAAGACAACTTTCAACCTAGTTAGTAAGTATCATGAACATATTTTTTTTTTTACTAAATTCCACCAATTACCACCAATTTTTGTGATCATTTGGAGCTATGCATAAAACCATATATACTCCTGTAAGTGAATGGTCAAAAAAGCCATGCATTTATCAACCGCAATATGAAAAATAGGGAACAATTGCTCTAATCCAGTCAAATTCAGTCCCATTCATTTCAATAAGCCCTCTAAAATTCATGCTCAGTCCTCCTGCTGAAGTCTTAGGGAATTTTGTCTGTCTTATTTTCAGTATTCTAGACTGGTTCTTTAGAAACAGTTTACCACCTGATACAAATACTCCTGGTTTGGATGTCAGATTACAGGAAGAGGACTGTGACTGAATGCTCCCCCGCAAAAGGAAATACTGCCTATAGCAGCAGTTTTAACATTAGGATGCACTGTTTGTCCAAAGAACCTCTTGTACAAACACCAGGGCAGTAATTAGAATGCATTGGTTTTAACCCAGTAGCTCATTTGTTAGATTACTGTGGACAGCATTAGTGACTATCAAGAAATGTAAACCATTAGATAGCTTCTCTCCACATTCCCTAAAACCAAAGAAGAGTAACCTTTCAATGAATACAGAAAGAACTTTCCAGCTCAGCAATCATATCCTCTAGTTTTCTTGCAGGGAAATTCCCAGCACATTATCCAATGTGCAATTTCTGCATTAGATATTTGGCAGTGCATCTTAGCTTGCTTCAAGGAAAGATGATCATCAGCGGCCTTCAACACTAATGGCTATGCTTAGGAGGATAATGGAAAACATTAGAGGAATGGTATTCCATGGGATGCCTTTAAAAAGTTCATGTTCTGGAAACAGTATACAGTTTTATTTTGCAAATTGCTAGCTGTTTCCTGCCTCAATTTGTTTGGCTATGATATCCAGTTACAATTTAAGATTCATTATTGCAGAATGAAAGTAAACTGGAATGGCTCTTAGGTTAAAAAAATATTACACTTAAAGAAGGAATGTTCCAGAGATTAATGGCTCTGGATGTACTAATTAACCCATACTGGTTATCCATCTCTAGAATGAACCTATGATCATGAATGGAACAGCCACACACTTGATGTATTTGATATAATTCTCTTTGTGCATTCACTTACATTTTAATTTGTGGTTGGCCATACAAATTGTTATGTGTTGAAGTTCTCACCCTGGCCACCAGGGGGTATTCTGTATATAGTTTTCACTCAGGTCCACATAAGTTAATTTAGGCAGGAAACCCTGGGCTGTTGTTGTTACAGTGTTGACAGAGGGCTGCCTATAAAAGCAGGCCGGATGAGCTGTTTGCTGTTCAGTTCAGTTCCAGCTTACTTATAAAGAACTACAGTGGTACCTCGGGTTAAATAATTAATTCGTTCCAGAGGTCCATTCTTAACCTGAAACTGTTCTTAACCTGAAGTACCACTTTAGCTAATGGGGCCTCCCACTGCTGCCGCACTGCCGGAGCAGGATTTCTGTTCTCATCCTGAAGCAAAGTTCTTAACCCAAGGTAATATTTCTGGGTTAGCGGAGTCTGTAACCTGAAGCGTATGTAACCTGAGGTACCACTGTACTTGGAGAAATCTCTGTGTCGTCTGCTATGTCCACCCACTACATAATACAAATGTTCATGAATGTGAATATTGATATAGAGGACTAGAGTCCCTTAAAAGTGGCAAGAAGCAGGATAATGCGTGATATCGAGTGAGCCATATGGGATTCACTTCCACAATTTTCAGTAATAGCCACCAGCTTGCACAGCTTTAAAGTGGGATTTAAAAATTCACTGAGGATATAACTACCAGTAGATCTTATCGTGTGGGGAACATGAACAAGAGAATGCTATCACCATTATGCCTTGCTTGTAGGCATATGCTTGACCAGTCTGAATACTGAACTAAATAAGCATTTGATCACACCCAGAAGAGCTTCTTATATTCTTGGTATTTTTGGAAATTCTGCAGTCCTTCTAGGAAAACATTGCAGAGAAGCAGAATTGCATGTTTTTGTCCTCCATGCCTTATTAGGTCTCAGTGGCTCTCTGAATGGTACTGTCATGCTAGCTCCAGCACTGAGACCAGTAGTAGGCAACCATCAGAATTTTCCCCACACAAGCTATGCATGTCAGAAGAGAGAAAGGAGTAACACCTTCCCTGTAGGAAGAGCTTCATTTAGGGTTTATAGTTTGTTTAGGGCAGATGTGCGTCTCAAGAGAGCCAGTGTATTGTAGTGGTTCGGAGCAGTGGACTCGTAATCTGGTGAACTGGGTTTGTGTCCCTGCTCCTCCACATGCAGCTGCTGGGTGACCTTGGGCCAGTCACACTTCTCTGAAGTCTCTCAGCCCCACTCACCTCACAGAGTGTTTGTTGTGGGGGAGGAAGGGAAAGGAGATTGTGGGCCACTTTGAGACTCCTTGGGGTAGTGATAAAGCGGGATATCAAATCCAAACTCTTCTTCTCTTTTTCAAGAGAATTTTAGGAAAGAGTTGTAGATTCTGTAGAGGAAGAATAGAGTAGAGAGAACCCATGGGGCGGGGGGTGGGGAGAAACCACCTTCCATAACACAGGAAAGGTTTTGTTCAACAACAAAAATATAAAAACCTCATATGAAGTAGGTGTCAGATGGAGCCAGCAAGTGCAGGGAGCACCTCGAACTAGCAATGTTTGGCAGTAACAGGTAAGAACAGGGAGTTGTCCACTGGCAGCCTACAAATATCAATGCTGGGTGCTAGCAGTAGCAGTGATGCCTCTTACAGGGCTACGTAGTTAAAGCTTCCACTGCAAACCTAGGGCAAAAATCAATCCCATATCACAGCTTGGGGTTTTGCTCCCGTAGAATTACTATTTAAAATTTTACCAGACATGAAATGTATGACTGCAACCTCCCTTCAGAACTGCAACCTCCCTTCAGAAAGCATGCCTGTGTTCAATCCAGTGGGTTGACTTCTGGACCATATTGGGGGTTGTGGCAGATCTTTTTAGTCTCCATTTAGATAATTTATACTGCATGATGCCAGGCAGGAATATTAAGATTTTAATTAACTGAACACCTTTTCCCTGTGAGGTGTGCAATTGCTTTTCTCCAACAAAGAAACCATCAGGTTTAAAATGAGTGGAAGTGAAATCCTGCAGTTGGCAGCATGAAAATTTTGGGCTCCATGAAGGCTATTGTACACACACACACACACACACACACACACACACACAATGGTTTTGAATAAGCTGTGATCACTGGGAACTTTTAATATATGCAACCTGTGCAGATCATTTGCCGACATCTGGAGAGAAAGCTCCACATGCACTGGGGAAATGACTTGAGTAGATTATAATAAATTGCAATAGGTGGGCAGGAATGAAAATGAAAATGGCCAGGAGACCAATTTAGAATAATCCAGAGTGTGTAATGTGGAACTTTAAAAGTTTAAAAGAGTTTACTTTAGCAAATGACTTTATTCAGTGAACATACAGATGAGCTGAAACGAAGATATAATATTTACATTTGTTAATGAGTTCTTGATAAAACAAAACAGCTTTTGGAATTAGTATTTGGGGACAATTCTGCTGATTCATTGTAAGTGCATACAAAGGGATGCGATGCTGCAGAACTAGGCAGTTTAACCTCCAAATCCATGCAGCTATGAAAACATTCAGGCACGGCTCTGAAAGAACTTTTATATACTGACAGCTTTCCACATACTGTCCTTCAGGCCACAAAGGCCCTAACTTAATTCCACGGGGCATTAAAAAAGATTCCAGGGTTGGGCTTCCCTCTTTGATGGATGAAAGAGACTTCCAGTTTTCCTCATGCAAGATGCTAAATTACTTCCTAGGCAGGCACACTCACCAACACAATGGTTCATCAATGGTGAGGGAAAACCATGGCATGAACACATTCAAATAGCAGAGACTGCTCCTCCAGGGCAAAGGAGGGCAATCTTTTTCTACTGAAGGGTCACAATTATGGTGGCGGAGGGAGCCAGAGCCATCAATGGCCAGAACTAGAGACAAAAGTGCTCTGGATTAACTAGAACTAGACCCTCAGCAATTTCCAAGTAGTCCATGGGGAAAGGGTTGGGAACTACTGTTCTAGACTGCATGACACATATTTTCATAAATCAACTTCCCCATTATGCAAGCTCAGGGAAAGGTGTGGCAAAGAGGTTTGAGCAGAGGCACACCTACTCCTTGTACCATTGAATAGCTAAGGGTAATATTGACTAGAATCTTGGAAGTGTCTGATATTCTAAAATTTTCTGCTGAACAACTTCTGGATTGTGCTGATTGCAATGGGCACACCTAGGACTGGGAACACTCTCCTTGTCCTCAGCTCACTGTTTCATTTAAGTCTCAGTGCCTGAGCTGAAAACCATTTACTTCACCCCCCTTGCAACTAACAGAAAACTGTACAGCTATAAGAAAGTGATTACATAATGGATGTCTGGAGAAAAGCCCAGCCGGCATGGCCTTTCCAGAACAGGATTAATCATTTCTGCTGCATAGATGAAGCCATTTGTGTGTGGGGTGGGGAACAATGCTTAGAATTCAGGAGCTGTTTTGTGAAACAGCTGTTTCATAAACAGTGGAAGCGGATACAGGGAAAACAAGGCTGCAGTAGTTTAGAGGATTCCTACCCCAACTTTCCATTCACAGATCCACAGGGTGGCTGACATTAAAAATTACAACACACAATTAAAACAAAAAATGGCAGTACAAATAAAACCAACAATTCAACAAGAATATAAAAGCACAATGCCAATAGAAAGAATGGTGTGGAAAATACAAATAAGTTTCCAGTGTTACTAATTGCCTTCATTGTGGGGGAGAAGTGCAGGTTACAAAAAAATACATGGAACAAACTAGGATGAAAATGGCAACCCTGTATCAAATTCCTTTCTCCACCTCAACAAATGGGCAGTTCAACTTACCAGTGATGTCAGGACACACAACTGCTGCTGGTGTAAGCGAGGAAAGACATATCAGAATATTGTCAGGAATCAGACAACTACAATTTGCAGATGGAGGAGTTCATCGCAAGGCTGCAATTTTAGCATCAGCCCTACTTAAAGTCAAATGCAAGTCCTATGCATGTTTACTGGAAAACAAATCCACTTGGATTTATGTGCCAAGTAAGTGTGCACATAATTTCAGTTAGAGCATTGCACTCACTCTTGTATATGCACTGTGGAGCATATTTAATTGAACTGTAAGGGGCACAATGCTAATCCATAGTTTAGCATAACATTAATGAAACTGCTTGTATTTGGTGGTTTATTATCTTGGCTTGTTTCAAAAAGCCATGGGCTCAAATTATCCACAGGTTGTTTCAGTCCAGACATGACAGTTAAACCAGCAAGCAGATGCTTCCCATTGCTACTTTGAACCCATGATCTTGGAGAAGGAAACAGGAAGAGAGCATTTAGGTCTGATCTTTGCCCAGGCTTGTTCCCATAGCACCAAACCATGGTTGTCTGTTATGTCACCCAATCCAAATTCAGAGACGTTCAACATGTGAAATCCAGGAGCAGGAACAGTAGACATACTTGGGCTTCCCCCTCCATGAACCCAGTATCTCTGGGCTTGAACTGTGTGAATGGTGTTTTCTACAACTTAAATTACAGGTTACTTTAAGTCAGGGTTGGGGAACCTGTGCCCCTCTATATGTTGTTGAATTTTAGCTCTCAGGATGATGGGAGTTGTAGGATGATAGGACATTATTCGGAATGCCACAGGTTAGCGACTCTTGCCATAAGCTATTATGCTTTTGTTGTTGTTGTTTCAAAATACAGTCCCCAAAAATCCTAAATGTGGAATGGTTAAATTTGCTGATCTCCATTCAGTATTGCAAGAAGCCAAAGGTCTATTTGCCATACAAACTGAACCCCCACAAGTGGTCAAGTGCCTTGAATGCAGAGTTGTCCCCTTGCATTCAAACACAGCATTATTATAAAAATACATTTATATACAGTGCTGAATACAAAATCAAAAGAGCTGTGACATTAAAGTATACAATATATCCCTTTTTAATAGCTTATAAATATTTTTCTTTCCCTTTCAACTTGATGCTATGCAGGACCGGATTTATGTATAGACTAAGTAGGCTGAAGCCTAGGGCCTCTAAATCTAGGGGGCCTCGCCAACCTGCCCACTCCTTAGCCCAGCGCTGCAGTCTCCCCTCTCCCAAAATTGCAAACCCAAGACTTCATGCGAGGACAGGGCAACTCAGGCCCAGCAACTATGAGACTCGGGGCTAGCCAGTGGGGCCCAGTTTGAAGCTCTGGGGCCAACTTGGAATTTTGGAGATATAAATACAATCTATCTAGTTTGCCCTGGTGCAGGGGCCCACTTAGGAGCAGTCTGCGGGGCCCAATTTGGCCCAATTGCTCCAACTGCCTTAAGGCCAGCCCTGATGAGACTGTGCAGGGGCTGGGCTGACAAGCACTGCCACTTCTAGGTCCCTGGTGTCACTATTCAGAGTACAGACTCAACGACTTGTTATGGAAATAAAGGGGGCACTTATTGGAAATCATTTTTGTCACCTCTCAACAACTCTCCTCCCTCAAAACCCTGGGATAATAAGCCTTTACACTTTTAATGGAGAAATCTTGCAAATTGTATCCCTTCAGGTTTCTATTGGCAAAACTTGTTGAATTGTTGCAAGAAAGTGTCAAAATTGCATACCTTTGTACTTGACCGTGCTGATGGACTACTAACCTTTGAAAATCACATAAAATCAATGCCATAACCAATTATTCCATTTCAATGACATGTTGCTTCAAAAGGAAAGGCAGACTTGGACATCACCTTCCTCCATAATCCTCTAAGTGAGAGGTCATGCACTCAACTTGGATACCACCCTCCTCCATAATCCTTGGGATATACAGTCAAGTACAGGGAACCCCTCCCTTGAGGGAACAATGAACATCCATTGATGGGTTTCCTGAGGCAAGGTGTTCCCACAGCCCATCCTCAGGAAGGCCAGAAGGCAAAGATATGCATAGATAGTTTTATTGTTATTTAGGTGGTGGGTACTTAAAGGTGAAGCCCCGAGACGGGGTGAGCTCCCGTTGCTTGGTCCCAGCTCCTGCCCACCTAGCAGTTCAAAAGCATGTCAAAGTGCAAGTAGATAAATAGGTACCGCTCCGGCGGGAAGGTAAACGGCGTTTCTGTGTGCTGCTCTCGTTCGCCAGAAGCGGCTTCGTCATGCTGGCCACATGACCCGGAAGCTGTACGCCGGCTCCCTCGGCCAATAAAGTGAGAGATGAGTACCGCAACCCCAGAGTCGGTCACGACTGGACCTAATGGTCAGGGGTCCCTTTACCTTTATTTTTTACTTAAGGTGTTAGGAACTTGATCTGATAACTGGGGCAAGTTGATGAACTTGGATAACCTCACGACTCTTCTCCCTCCTTGTGACATCATAATGATATATCAGTGATGTATCAATGATGGTTCTGGAAATGTATTATGGGTAGAGACGGAAGGTCTTCAAAGAGTTTGTAACCCATGTTCAGGGTTCTTACTCTGTGTGGAGACCTGTTGTGGAACAATAAAGATTGTTTATTGACCGCTGTTTTGCTCCTGTATTTGGCTGGAACTTCCTTCTTCTGCTAACCACAGAGACCTGCAGGGACTTTTGCCCTGATGAGCTGGGCTGTTGAGTATCCTCACACCCCAGAACTTTCCATCTCAGAATCCAGAGCCGCCGGCCTAGAGTCAACAACCAGTTGCACAGCCTTCCCCAGCTCAAGGGTCAGGTCAGTAGTGGTACATGTTGCACTTTAATCAATGGGAGAGTGTGAGTGGGGGGCCAGCTGGGGCAGATAGACTAGGCAGGCAAGCTCTCCCAAGTCTCTTCCATTCCTTCCCTCCTCCTTGGCTTGAACAGAGCAAGGCAAGCACATGTGACTGGCACTGGCCTCACCCCTCCCAGGCAGAGAAGTCTATCTTTCACACACATCAACAGAGCCTGTTGGTGCCTGTAGCATGCACTGCAGACTGCCCACAGGCAGAGAGAGGCCTTTGGGATCAGGGAAGGCAGCAGTGGGAAGGGATCCTTGGAACTACCTGTAGAAGGCAGGAGGCCAGGCTGCAGGTTGGTAACTGGACCTCATCCTGACTCTGACATTAATGGGAAGGGGGAGACCAGGCTCCAAGCTAACAATCTTTTGCAGAAAATGGAAGAACCGGAATCTGTGTTTACGCTGCATTTTTGGACCCGTGTGCTAGTCATTTTCACAAGGTCAGCAAAGCCCTTCATAAATCAGACCTGTTATTGAGTTCTTGTGCAAGTTTTGTACAGTTCACTTCTGGATTTTTAAAGGAAAAATTAGAGATGATTTTTGTGAGCTTGAGAAACAAGCAAAAGCCACCTTGTCAAATGTCAACTACAAAACAAGGAGACAAAGAGGGAGGGAACGGGAAAGAAATGACAGAAGTGTACCTGATGCCTTAGATGCACTTTCTTCAAGAGTCAGGTTTAGGATAAAATCCTTTATTCCTATATTAGATGCACTTGAAGCCAATTTAAAAAGAAGTAGTACTGTGTAGAGTGATGTTGCACAATTGTTTGCCATTCTTTCTAATTTGACAGCATCTAAGCAAGAAATTAAGCAAGGTGTTGAACAGTTGATGGAAGCATACCCAAAAGATATTGACCTGAAACTTATTGATGAACTTTTGCACTTTCACCTGTACATGACACAAAGCCATAGGCCTACAGCAGAGCATTCTCTGTCTCATACAGACCTTTATCAAATTATATACAAGGACAAAATTCATATGGCCTTTTCTAATGTGGAAGCAATCTTGCAGCTATTTCTTTGAGAATTGTTATTTTGGCAGCTCCTAAATCGTTAATCTTTCCCGTCCAGCTGTTATCAAAGAAACAGAGAGAAGCCTCCTTCTAAAACTCCTTGTTGAATTATTCTTAAACAGACTGTTTGCAATGTAGCCATATATCAGATCAATTGGCCTCTGGAATCCAACCAGTCCCCCCTCCGGGCCCTAGAGAGGGGCTGCCAGACATCCATTTAGCCCTTTCTCTCGCTCATAATAAAAAACATCTTTTTGCAAACAGTTGTATATATAATATTGTTTCCAGTCTTTATGACCAACCAACAGTTATTTCCTGCTTCTCTTAATCAGGGAGCTATATCAGATATTCCACAAGTGCGTAGTGGGTAGACGCCATTTTGTTCTTTGTTTTTGTCTTTAACAGGCATTTCAAATCTTAAAAGAAAAGTGGCTGTGAATAGGTCCCAATTATATATAAAAGTCCATCTGTACTCACTTTTTGAAGAGCAATTTATGTTCTTAATGAGGTTTGGCACGCAATACAAATTGTTAATGATAGAAGAAGAAGAAGAAGAAACACATCAAGCCCCTCCAGATTCCAAACATCATGATGAGGATCTTTTTGAAGTTCGATCTTTTACACCAGAGACTGTACATACTGCAGGTTTTCCCCCAGCTTCATCAGTTCAGTCTGTTTGTTTTTCAGATCTTTATATTTTCCCAAACAGATGCGTCCGGCTATGGGGTGGCATCGCAGGAGTATCAGTCCGTCCTTTGCTCCATGACCCAGTGCCCCTGCCATCTGCCACATCGGCAATCTGGGGCAAACCACGGGTCGTTGAGACAGACCTCCCCTGCCCTGGGGAGGCTGCCAGGGCTAGTTACCCCCATATCAGCCCTGAATTATCAGAATAGCTGGAGTCCGAACGTGTGGGAGACCACCATTTTCCACCAACGGAAGCAGAAGGCCACTATTTCTTAGCCTTATGGTCACTAACTGCTCAGGAGAGAGGAGTTTTTCAAGACTCAAAAGAATTAAAAATGAATTAAGGGCCACAATGTCTCAAGAAAGGTTGTCTGCACTGATCATTCTGTACATTGAAAGTGACAAACTTAGACAAACAAATTTTGATGAAGTTTTGGATGATTTTGCTATGAGGAAGGCTAGGGGGGAAACATTTTAGCCTTGCTGTATTTGATGGTTGTAGTTTACTTCTTAATATGTATTTTAAAACTGACTTTTTAATGACAACATAAATTGGTTCTAAAAGTGCCACACTGTCAGGTAATCATGGTCATATTATATACACTTCCCAGGCAATATAATTTGTAAACTCGAGGTGTGTGGTTTTTTTAAGAATAACATTACAACTTCATTTTCCTAAAAATTAATGCTTATTCCACAAAAGGTTTACAAAACTGTTATTGCAAAAGTTTTTCCGTGTTAATTTTATGCATTTTTATAAATCACCATGGTATTTAACAATAGCATCTTATGTCCTTTACAGGAGAAATTTAGAATTGCAGAATTTTAAATACCCCTCATCATCCTTGGCTTCACTCAATTTTGTTTATACCACTCTTCCATTTTCTTCTTGTCATGAGGGTGAGGGAAGGGGAGGGGCCTCACAAGTGGAGTAGCCTAGGGCTTCTCTTCATCTAAATTCAGCCCTGATGCTATGGCTAAACCACATCATGTCTTGCTACAACTTGATTAAAATTTGGCAATGCCTCTAAGGACCAGGTAAAATTACATTGGAGCAGAGCTGGCCCACAGGCCACCTGTTGATCACTTTTTTCTTAAATCATTGTAATTGGTTTATCTGCAGCAGAAGAGAAAGTCTGAAGAAAAAGACAATCTGGCAACGTTAACATTATTCATTTTCCATCCCAGTGCACATCTTCCATTGTGATTTTAATTATCTACCGTATTTACTAAGTTCTACAAAACATGCAAAGCAATACCAAGCCTTATCTTCTTCTTTTTTTAAAAAAAAAAACCTCTTTTAAAATAATGATTTTTATCTCTTATAGAAGTCTCATTTGCATGCTGTTGAATGCAAAACAAGGAAATTTGTCTTGCCAGGATTTCAAAAGATTATTAAAAAGCATGACGCTGATCCCTGGTGATAGTTTTCAATCAGTTTTTAATACACACACACCATGTTAATAAATCAGAACTAAATACACTGAAGATTCCCACAGGTTTAAAGACCAAGATGACTGAAAGGATGGATGAAAATATTTATACTTCTTTCTTCTCGGATGGAAGCACCATGAGCATCAACTGCACTTGTGGGATTTCAAGCAGAAACACAGCAGACCATCACTGATATTATCCTCAGGCATTAGCCATTTTGATGCAGTGCCCATGAAAGGTCAACATGTTGGACTCTTTCAGATCAGCTACAACACTTTTCTTCTGAAGCAACGTTTTAAGACCAATTTTTTTAAATTGGTTATGAGGAACCTGTGGTGCTCCAGATCTTTGGGGATTCCAAATCCCTAGCATGGCTAATGGTTGGGGGTGGTGGGAGTAGCAGGCCAACAATATTGGAAGGGCCTCAGGTTCCCCATCCAAGCCATGGAAACAATTCTGTAATTGAAGGTAGTCATTCAATATAAGGACCTTCCAGTTCCATGGCAGCTCAAGCCTTGCATGGAATGTAGGGAGTGTCCTGTCAAAGCAGAGAGCAGATAGGCCCAAGGGGCCCTGCTAAGTGAGGAACAGAAAATGTTTTCTCTGCAGGGAGCTAAAGCCAACTGACACCTTACACAGGCCAGCCACACATGGAGTGTGGTAGACTCCACCTCCCTGGAGATGCTGGCTGGCTGGTTAAAGGTCCCTCGTCTTACTTTGCAGTCTTTAATTTCTGCAAGGCTGGAGAGATAAGATGATGAGTCCCCTACTAAATCACTGAGTAGTGGCTCAGCAATATTCTCCAGCCAGGAGGCCTCAAATAAGGCACATCAGCTGGCAGTCAAATTTATTTGTTGGAAACCAGTATTCTTGGCCATTCTACCCCTTCCCCCAACCAAGAAGTAGCCTGAACCTTGTTCTTTTTTTATTCCTCCCACAAACACTGCAATGTCCTTGGGTTGTGGGAAATGACAAGTGCAACACAATGGACACAGTTCTTTAAAAAACACATTTTAGTCCCACTGAATTTCAATGGAAAAGTTGCTCATAACTTTATTCAGTTGAGATCTGTGGCCCAAGTCGTGCTTTATTTTGCCTGGATCATGTCCTATGTAAGGAAGGGATTTTTTTCCCCCATTCTACACTTAAAGAGCATATTACACTGTTGTCAAATAGAGAAGCAGAATATGATCATTCCAATGTTTTAAGAATATAATAGTTGCTTTAACATGTTTTGATACTCCCTCCAATCATCTCTACACACAACTTACTCTGTGGTCATCTGGCAGGTGTTGACCAAACTGCGGGAGGCAGTGGACGACAGGAGTGCTTGGTGTGCTCTGGTCCATGGGGTCACGAAGAGTCGGGCATGACTAAATGACTAAACAACTTAACAACAACACGACCTATACTACTGAGATGGGAACGCAGAGAAAAAACAGCCACTTAAAAGAGGACAGTAACAATCATATTTTCCTTTTTCTTTTTTGCCTACCTTTCGAGAGCTTTGAGGAGGATGGTGCCTGTGATAAACCTAAAAATAAACAAATAGAACTTTTAAAGAATGTAAACAAACTTAAGTCAACAGACATCTTGCTTCTGAAGAAAAATGCAGTTTAACATGGAAAATAGCAACAAGCAGGAAAAAGTATCTAATGAAGCCCTAAGCAAACACATATACAGTGGTACCTCAGGTTAAGTACTTAATCCGTTCCGGAGGTCTGTTCTTAACCTGAAACTGTACTTAACCTGAAGCACCACTTTAGCTAATGGGGCCTCCTGCTGCTGCCGGGCCGCTGGAACACGATTTCTATTCTCATCCTGAAGCAAAGTTCTTAACTTGAAGCACTATTTCTGGGTTAGCGGAGTCTGTAACCTGAAGCATATATAACCTGAAGCGTATGTAACCCGAGGTGCCACTGTACAAGGCATGAAGATAGCAAATTAATTCATAATAAATTAAATAAATTGTAATAAATTAATCACCACCACCATCATCATCTTGAGCTGGATCCTCCTTGGCTCCTGTCAACTTATAAGTTTCTGTATGAACTACATTGATACCTTACATGTAAAATACATGTCCCAAGATGGACCCAGTAGGATCCAGTAGTAGAAAGGCTAAGATGGATTTCCCCTCTTACATACCTGCTGGAAAATAGGAACCTTCATCCCCCTTTTTACTTTCCCAGGCTTTCGGTACAGACAAGTTATTGCAAATGACTAACCAACTTTTCCTTTAAGTGCTAGTGCACCACAAAATTGCAACCTTTAGCATATATTACTGAAAGGCAAAAATGGATTCAGAACTCGTTCAACTTTTTTTGCAGCGAAAGAAGGAAGGAAGACTCCCAAACTACCAAAAAACATGAAAAATGAAGTCTTGATATTCAAAGTGCAGATAAGAATAATATACAGAAGATGTAGGCGAAACCTCTTCCCAAGACTTTGGAGAATCACTGGGAAAACCAGTGCAGCTCTCTTTCATTTCCTTCACTGGCTCATGCGAGTTCATAGGATACCCCATGACTGCACATCTTTAATAAATGAGACTTGCTTTGGTCTCTGACTACAATTCACTTCCAATGGTGGGTCATGGCAGAGGCAACAACATCCTCCAAGTAGCGACCACACTGCACTCATCAAAATAGGGGTGGGGTTGGGTTAGGTGGCAGCAATGATGGGAACTCCAGGTTGGCAACAGTGGTCCTGGAGGTGTGTGCACACCTGTGGGGCTTCCGCCACAACCCTGGAGCTCCCCTGATCTCACTGCCCCCTCACTCTGCCACATCCCTACTTTCTCTCCCCCTGCCCACCCCCCAAAAATCCCACCACCACTGCTACCATCTTTCCTACAGATGCAACAAGTTGTTTTTTTGCTCTAGCTGAAACATATCAGTGAAAACATATTTCCTGGAAGCCATCTGAGATGTTAAATTATCAATTTGATTAAGCAATTCCAGGTCTACAAGCATCCTTCTACCAATCCTGATAACTAAAATAGGGAAAGGGGAGTTGAAAAGTGTTGACTATAATGAGAGGGAGGTTAAAGTGGGTGGTAGAAAATGCAAGTCAGCAGGAGAGTACACATGCGTTATATGCATAAGGTCCCAAGCTTCCACACTGAAAGCCCCGAATTACTGCTGCCAGGGCAGATCAATCATGTGACCTAAGTATAAGGCAGTTTTATATACTCAAAATGCCACTCACCATGGTAAGTGCCAGCATCATGGTCTGAGGATGTCACAACAGCCACATATAGGAGAAATGAGTTAACAAAGATCTGGCCCTCTGCCCCTCAGTCTCAGCCACAGGCAAGGACTGGCTATAAGAGCTGTAGCCAACTCAGCTTTCAGTAGCTGGCCCTTTGTGATGTCATAGACCCACAGTGTAGGAGACTCTTTGGTAGTGGTGGTGGTGGGCTTGCTTATGAAGCCGTTTTCAGCAGGATCAAGCCATAGTTCTGCAATGCTTTCTCTAGTTATTTTCCCACTTAACGTTAGCCCTACAAATGAATTCAGGATCAGTTGTCTAGTTCAAGAAAGACTCACTCATGCCACTATTTTCTCCAGCCTTAGACCATGAGGCTGTACAAGGAAGCTCCATTTTTCCTCCCAACTTTAAAAGACTATTAGCTCTTTAAGGCTATGAAAGAGAAAGAGATTCTCTCCAGGATGCACCCACCATGTACCGCTACTGGAATACAGCGGCTTGATGAAGCCTGCATGTGCAGTTTTTGTATTTCCATCACCCTCATGTTGGCACAATCATGTGCTCACTGGGAGCAGTTGCTACTTGTCCCTGCAGAGTTGCAAGCTGCAAAACTGGCCTGTATGTTCTGTGCCTTAACTCAAAGCAGGAGTAATGCATGACTCCCTAAGATCTCAATTGTCATCTTTGGTCTTTTCATATGTTTTTTTTCTTAATAGGAATGTTACTGCATGGTCACCCCAGCCTCCAAATTAACACAAAGCTTGAAATGTCGTATTTTAAATTTCGTAAACATTCAAACAGAACAGTCATTTACATTCTCTCTTCATAAAGAGAACCATCAGTCAAGACGAAAAACTATTTGGCTTTAATTGTGAGGAAGTAATAGATTATTCCTGTATAAATGCTAATCAAGCCTAATTTAGTCACTGCTACTCCCAAATGACACAAATGATGAGAGGCCAAGTACAAGCAATCCTGAGCATACTGGAGGCAACTCTTCGCAGCCACACTAGTAATTTGTGGTTGAAAAGAAAGGGGAGGAGTACCAGTTTTTGTACAGCTTCCCTTTACAATTACCTGGAAGCAATTCTTACTTTGCAATATGCAGGTCTATAACTAACAGTCTCATAACCAGCTCACAGGTGGTACCAGCAAATCCCTAATCACTGCTTTTTTGGGGGGGGGACTCAGGGGTACCAGCCATTCCCATGCCCACCTGGCAATCTTTGAAGCTATGGCAGAGTGATCCAGCAATAAAACTGCTAGGACATCTGCAAAGCTAAGCAGGGTCCGGCATGGTTTCAAATTGGATGGGGAACTATGTGTTGAGTTTCCTGTATTGTAAGGAGTTGGACTAGAAGACACTCAGGGTCTCTTCCAATTCTATGATTCTGTACTTGTTGGTCATGTGGGAATGCCTCACCTGCAAGGGTGCCCTATGTTTAGGGAGCAGGGAGCATCTATTCCCTTTATCAAGGAAGAAGTTAACCAAACTGCCCTTGAATACTTTCATGGCTCAATTGCAAAAACATACACCCAACAATATTTGGTTAGAAGAGTTTCCTTGTATACACCCCATCATAAAGATAGCAGCGCTGATCAACAGCTACAAAACTTTTCACTTAAAAAAAGGTGCCTCTATCATGCAGAACACGTACATAGGCCCATTGAGTTGTTTATATAAGATGCTGCCCACCGTTTCAATATTAGGTCTCCCATACTTTTAACAGTTTTATAGATGAAGGAATTTTGGCAGGTACAGCTTTCTTATATAATGGTTGAAAAGGTGTATAGAGGTTCAGGGGCCCCTATATCAGGGGTGCAGAAGTGCAAGCCCCGAGACTGAATGTGGCCCTCCGGTCCTCTCTATCTGGCCCTGGGGACTCTCCCAGGCCAGGCCAACTCTCCAGGCTATGTCCATCCTCCCCATCCCACACCCATCACCAGCCCTGCTCTGTACCCTCCTTTAATGCTGTGCCTGGCTGAAATGTGCCCTCAAACTCTTGCATGCCTGAATGGAGGACGAAGAGGGCTGGTTGGCTGGATTTTGCATGCTTGGAATGTAGCCCATTATGCAAAAGGTGTGAATCGCATCTGTTGTTCCATCCACTTCCCCCCACCTCACCCCATGAGCGTGTTGCCCTAAGGCGGCTATCTGTGTCAAACTGAAAAGGTTTCAGTAGAGAATTCGCAAGGGCAGACTTTGGTCTTTGAAATTTCAGTAGCTCCTGTGCAAGGTGAAAATTTGGTGGCCCCGCCTCTCTCCTTCCATTCTGACTGTGTACTACGCCACAGTTGTGACACCCTGAGGTGCCCCATTCAATTTGGCACCCATTTGGGGGGGACCAGTCATGCTGCTCTAAATCCACTTCTAGAATTGTCAGGGGAAATGTTGATGCTCCTGATAAATAACCATGTGAGGTAGGGAAAGCTGTTCCCCCACAGCGTCTCTGAATGAATCTTCAGGTAAAAGCTGCTCACCCACCTCCACCCCTCAGGATTATGGGCCTGGCTGATTGAAGAAAGAAGGTCTGTGCACTTTTATTGTGAAACCTGCAAAAAGCAACGAGTCACCAGGTGGCTTCTCCGATTTCTATCCGATTTCATGAATGAACACCTTCTCACACAATCCACACATGAAATAGCTTAAATACACTCAAAAGGGGTCCAAAATGTGGTATTCCTGCAAAACGTGTGAAAATTCGTCAGCATATAAATTCAAACCTGCACAGAAAATACAGGCTGAGTTGCAGCTGTGAAATAATTTCTGAAAAGCATTCATTTTAATATGGCATTTGCAATCCAAAATGGCTCCATTGCCCTTCTACAGATAAATATTCAAGATGCAGATTGGGCATGAGATCTGAATTACCAGTAGCTTTAAATACTTTTGTAATATTTCAGGCTTACCCAAACAGATCTGCTAGTTGATATACCAAAGGTACATAATGGTGGAGAGTAACCATGGAAACACTGTACAACTACACATTTTTCCATGGCAACCAGGCCTCCATGGAATACTAATGAGTGACCATGGCAACAGGAAGTTAAAGAGAGGATGTCTGGAGACCAAAATATTTCATGTATCATTTATAAAAGATTAAAAAAATTGACAACTGAATGTACACATTTGCTTTATACAAATCCCAATTTCTGAAGTAAACAACCACAAAAAGCAAAGTCACTGGAATGCTAAGTACCACTTTTATGTAAAATAAAAACAAACAGAAAAAAAATCTTACTGCTATATTAAACCAGAGTTCTTATGTGTTGATTGAACACAGACAGGCATAACAACTTAGCACAGTGGAATGAATTCTGTATTTCCCAAAATGTCTATGAAGTGCTGCATTCTGAGCTCTATGGGAAACTAAAATGAAAGACAACCGGAAAATATTCATATGCCTAAATTCAAAACGTTTTCTGTTTCTCAACTCAAAAGCTGTGTGATGCTTCAGGCCTTTGGCCAAGCTTAAGGCAAATGAAATGCAAAGAAAATTGGCATTTAAGGCAATTTTGCAAAATAGAGAGATGGACAGTGTTAAGGCATCATCCACATTACTGGTCAGAGGCAAAAATCACCTGCCATTTATAACATTGATGAACAACAAAGTGACCTACAGAAATATATATGTCAACAAAACAAAATAATGTGAAAATTAGCTCTTTGGTGGCAAGGCGACTAAACCAAGTAAGCTGTACTGTTGTCAGGGTCTATGCATGCGCCAGACATACAGAGAATTTTATGCTGGCCTTGTCACTCTCATGCCCTTCCCGCTCTCTCAAGCTTTAGGATAGCTCCCTCCCTTTCTCATTTTTAGAAGTGCCACATGCACACTTAACAATCCATTTTGAAAAGGAAACTTTTCTTAAAAGTGCAAAACTATTCTCAGTATAAAAGGGTAAAGGGAACCCTGACCATTAGGTCCCGTCGTGGCCGACTCTTGGGTTGCGGCACTCATCTCGCTTTACTGGCCGAGGGAACCGGCGTACAGCTTCCGGGTCATGTGGCCAGCATGACGAAGCCACTTCTGGCGAACCAGAGCAGTGCACGGAAACACTGTTTACCTTCCTGCCGGAGCGGTTCCTATTTATCTACTTGCACTTTGACGTGCTTTCAAACTGCTAGGTTGGCAGGAACAGGGACCGAGCAATGGGAGCTCACCCTGTTGCGGGGATTCTCAGTATAGGTGGGCAGATAAATAAGTTCCGTGATTAAAACCACCTTCCACTTCAAACTTGAAGAACCATTTCCCAGCCAGAGCTCAGCCCTGGAAAGGAACAGGCACCATCTGAACTGACTACAACGAGGAAACCTCCAGAGCAGACTCACTGCGAAAAAGAAATGAAATAAAATGTATGTGTCTTCTTCATCCTAACCCCCTTGTTGTTTTATCTACTGTAGTCACATTGGTATGACTTTGATATGTTCCTCTGGGCAAGGATAGGAAATCTGGTACCAGCTGCACTTCCCAGAGGCACTCAAATGCCTGTGACAGAAAGGCTCCCTCCCTTCCTCCTTCCCTCTCTTTTTGATGTTACAGGGTGTATGCAACACTTTCAGTTTAGATTATGGAGCTGCCAGAAGTCACCTTTTAATTCACAGGTAAAGAGTTTCATCTAAATCATCTGTTCTGGAGCTTAAACAAGAGGGATGAGATACAGTTTGTGGCATCTCATCACCGCCTATGATTTTACCTATCAGGGTGAAATTTCAATCCACGAGGCAAACAATGTGGTCTTGTGACACTGCTGTACAGTGAACTGCCTCCTGCCTTTCCCATGCAGCCAAAGAAAAGAGAAATCTGCTAGTGGTTTATCCCCATTCATATGAAATGTAAAGCTAAATTGGAACATTCAAACTCCATAGCCACATTTCTCCAAGTTGCTCCAAGTTCAGATATCAAGGCACAAACTTCAGACTGAAGCACACCCACATCTAGGCTTGCCACTTACTTTGCAGGGTGGTGATAATCTCTAGCCATAAGAATGGATAGCTGATTGAATGAATGAACCAATGCAAATTTACAACTGCTGTCTCCATAAACTGAGAACTTTTTAAAAATGTAGCTAAAGGAGCAACAGACAGATTGTAACCACCAGAACTATGTTAAACTGAGGCACACGTCCTATGGCATGGCCCAGGGAAAGGAGTTTCCAGAAGCTGTGGGGAGCAACTGGAAGTTCACTTCACTGTGCATCTGTCACATATTTTGAAACATGAGTGAAGCACAAACCCTTAGGAGCTTTCACTGTGCATAACTAAATATACACTAATAACATTAATGAGTGAGCAAAGCAGGCATACAGACTGTAGGTTTGAACATACCAAAGCCAGCTCACAATACTCTCTGTGTGGTGAAGAAGCAGACACACTGACATAATGTGACATGGAGGCCTATGCATTTACAAGATTCACACAAATTCCCCTTTAAGAAACAAACCCCACCTTTTGGGAGTAGTACGCATGCAAATTGGGCCTTCACGTGCAGTGCCCACCTCACAAACATTATGTGCATGATGGATATGAAAGCTATGCATTGCACTCCCTTCTTCCATGAGAAGGATCACTAGCCTAGTAAGAGTGCAAGTTGGGCTGAAGCTGCTTAGTCCAGCCAACTCTGAGGACATCCTTGCACGTAATGCGAAGCCAGCATGAGCAGCTGAACAAGCCAGGATATGAAGCCATAAATCAAAGTTGGCTTCTTCAGCTGCTCACATGAAGGGAGGAGAAAAGTGGCTTCGAAGGAGCTCCCACGTGATACTTGTGCATATCCTTGCTTAAAAAAAAATTAAAAATTAAAGATTTCTTAGTTTTAAAAAATATGTCCATTGTCTGTTTTTTCAAGTTGTGTTTTCTACAGATCAGTTTCATATGTTGTGAGACATTAGTGTTGCTCGCAGTATTAGGTTGTGAAGAAAAGAGGGGGAGGGTGGAGAGGGTGCATGGGGTGGGATAGGGTGGTAATGCCACTATTCTTCTACTCTGTGTATGTTTGGGGTTTTGTGTCAGCGTCACTTGTGTGGGTTCTCTTTCTATTCGCTTGTTATATTTCCTTGGTGGTGAGAGGGGTAGGGGTGGCCTAGGGGTGGTTGGGTTGGCTTTGGTTGGCTTTAGTTAGATTTGTTTGTGGCAGGGGGGTTGGATTTTTGGGTCAGGTTACCCATATTGATTCGTATGCTGTTGGCGGATTCTTGTTGTTGTCTTGTTGGGCTATATATGTGATAAACGGAACCATACCGGCGTGAAGGCATCTTCTTCTATTTCATATCTGAGCTTATTAAACAAGCATGTTTACCATAATGTTGCATGTGCAAGTGGCCAGAGTGAACCTGACATTTAAACCCAAGACCATTTAAGCCAAGACCTTTTGCTGCTGGGCCTATGCATTTTGTTACCTGCTCACTTGCATTTTAAATTAAAGCTATGTTTTAAAACTCTAAGCATCCAAGAAGTAGGTGGTGGAGTTCTCTAATAAGCAACAAAAGTTTCCCTAACATATACTTGCCCAATCTGGATATGCTGGTCTTGAATGCATTGTGCAGTTTTTATGCCAAGATCTCTCAGATGTTTTAAATTTTCAAAAGTTTTTGCAAAAATGTACTCCACCTCAGGGGTTTTTTCCCTTTCCCAGTATGAGAACGGCTAAGGGAGCTGGGCATGTTTAGCCTGGAGAAGAGGAGGTTAAGGGGTGATATGATAGCCATGTTCAAATATATAAAAGGATGTCACATAGAAGAGGGAGAAAGGTTGTTTTCTGCTGCTCCAGAGAAGCGGACACGGAGCAATGGATCCAAACTACAAGAAAGAAGATTCCACCTAAACATTAGGAAGAACTTCCTGACAGTAAGAGCTGTTCGACAGTGGAATTTGCTGCCAAGGAATGTGGTGGAGTCTCCTTCTTTGGAGGTCTTTAAGCAGAGGCTTGACAACCATATGTCAGGAGTGCTCTGATGGTGTTTCCTGCTTGGCAGGGGGTTGGACTCGATGGCCCTTGTGGTCTCTTCCAACTCTATGATTCTATGATTGATTCTATGAGATTGAAAGTAACTGGCATGTATGCATACATTTAGAAATTAGAAAATTGCACGTAGTCTTTGGAAAACCCACTGATAGGCTTTGAAAACCCATGATATAGTGCTTATTCCTATATTATCTTCTATAATTTCTGGGGATTAGGGACACAGAAGCCAGGGGGGGGGGGCTTGTCAATGTTAATCATCTCCACCAGCAAATTAAATTTGAAGAATCTGATGGCAAATATTCAGCAGTGCTCAAAAAGCCAGAAGGGTGGAAAAATACAAGGATCCCATTTTTTTTCATGTGAACATCCTCTGTTCCTGTTGTGCTTTTGTACAAACATGTAAAGGGCTACAGCACCATCTGCTGATATTTTACACATATTGCACTACTATAGTTCTCAGAAAGGTTACTGCAATTAAAATTGATGGGGTGGAGCTTAAGTAGAATGGGAATCAGCAACTAGCAGCAACTAGCAGTCAAATCATCAAATCTGATCCGCTGGGGTGCATCATCTATACCAGTGTTTCCCAACCGGTGTTCCGCGGCACACGAGTGTGCCGTGAGACGTTGCCTCGTGTGCCGCGAGATGCCTGGAGGGAGGCGGGCGAGTCGGGCGGCGAGAGGCGGGGCGGCGGCGGCGAGGAGAGGCCGCGCCTCCTGCTGCTGCCTGGCGCTCCTCCTCGCAGCCGGCAGCGCTGCCTGGGCGCCTCCGCGCGACTCTGCCTCGCTGGGTTTGGTCTCCCAGCAGAGACGGGTCACACGCGCCCCTCCCTCCCTCCCTCAGCCCGCGCGGAGGGAGAGCCAGAGAGAGGCATCGCTCCTGCGCGGCGGGAGAGGGAGCAGCCGGAGCGATGCCCCAAACGAACGCATGGGACCGGAGGGGAAATCCTCTCCGAGGCGGATTGAGCGCAGCTGAGAGAAGCCTTTCGAGGAGCTGCCGTGTCCCCTGGAAACCCCCTTCCCAGCTCTGCCTCAGCCGCCGCCGCCTCAGTTGCCGCCGTCCCTCAGTCCCTCGCTCTGCTGCCTCCTCCCACCCCCAAAGCTTGGAGGTTCCCCAGCAAGGGGGAGGGAAAAAACTTTCACTTTTGTGCGTCCCTCCCGGCGTGACGCTGCGCGCTGACGTCACGGGGCGGGGCTTTAATGGTGGTGTGCCGCGAGATTTTTTTTCAGTAAACAGGTGTGCCATTGCCCAAAAACGTTTGGGAAACACTGATCTATACCCTGTGTAAACCGATCCAGAGGAAGCTAGCCCAGATTCCCCAAAAACGTTAGGGAGGAATTCAGGGACAGAGGGGATTGGGCAATGTTAGGTTTCTGCCCTGGGAGGTTGAACGTATTGTTCTTTACAGTGGAAAATGGTTGAGCCACCTTCACTTCACCTGCAAGTGTGTGGAGCAATTAATAGAAAGCTCTGCTTCTCTTCAGCTTTTGGCAAGAGATAGCATACTGAATGACAGCTACCACGGAGTTGAAAGGAGCAAAGAGGGTTAAAAGCTACGATCAAAACAGCTGATCAGCATATGGAAGGAAGGGTAGAAGAACTGTTTATTTTTGGCAGTGAGCTTTCATCATGTTGCCCCCTTCGTTCTTTCATGATGGCCCTCTGCTTCTGCACTTCCTCACTGGTCCACCCCAATATCATAGTGCTTGAAGTGTTCTGAGAGCAAGTGAGTTTACAGCAACTTACACAGAAGAGAAAGCTCACATTTACAGATCAAGTGTCCCTATTTTCCATTAACAGTCCAAGGTTTACAGAAGCTGACTCAGTCCCTGACTGGATCCTGGGACATCCCTATTTCCCCTACAGAACCGTTAGAAGATATTTGAAGGCAGCCTTGTATAGGGAAGTTTTTTTAATGTTTAATTTGTTGTATATTTTTATGTATGTTGGAAGCCACCCAGAGTGGCTGGGGCAACCCAAACAGACAAGCATTGGTTAACAAAAAAGCAGGGTTTGCGAGGTATAGTGGTTAGCTACACTGGCCTGTTCCCCTCACAGGGCATTTTTAAAGTAAGGAATGCCTGCGGCTATAATATCCTTTGGCAGTAGCCAATGGGAGTTATCAGGTTTTATTTAGGACGGCCTAGCTTGTCAGGTTAGGCCACCAAGCCAGCAACCTCTTTTCTTCTCCTCTCTTTGCATTCAGCTTGAAGGAAATTTTCTCTACCCACTCAGACAGGCCCTTTTTACCAACGCTAAGCCAAAATCCACCTCTGTTTTCACAAAGTATCACACATGCAAAAACAGGATGCAACATTCTTGCTATCTCTCACAGGGTGCAGAGGAAATAGTTTTCTCTTAAATATTTGGACAGGGACTCTGCTTACCTTAAGTATATGTGGTGATAGAGGGTTCTCTTCTCTTTCTTCTACTTTAAAACATCATGTTGTGTTGTTCCAAAACCACTGTTAGAATATGGGCCAGTGGGAAGCAGCCAATAGACACTTCCTGGGGTGGCATGGCAGGAACACGTCACATTGCATTGCGTCACTCCATACCCATTAGGAAGTGGCAGCTATGGAGACAGAGAGGGCTTTGTACTGCTTTTGAGTGGTGCCGGGTATTTGTTTTGAAAGGAAAAGGAAAAAAATCCCTCTGCAACCTTGCATGGTTAAAGTAAATGTCAGCCTTCGCCCCATCCATTCTCCAAATATTTTGGAGAAAATTCTCTTTCCCCTTCCCCTCCAAGTTTCATGGGTGCTTCAGTCCTGCCCGAAACACTCTGCAAATTGTAAAAAAGGAAGGAAGAGAGGAACCATTTTTGGCCAACACTTGGGCCATTATGGACATGGAGGGAGACAACTGCGGGTGATGCTGATCACCACAGCATCCTTTCTTCTCATTTTAAAAAGATGTTATAGCCAGCCAAGCGTGTACATGGTTACAGATGCTCTTTGTATTTTTTTTAAAACTTTAAAATATTAAATCATCTTGTTTTTACAGCAAAATGGTGCTTGTTCAAAGTGTATTTGTTTATTATTTATTACAAGTATTTATATACCACTATTCATTAAAAAAAACAAACCCAGAATGGTTTACAACAGTTTTACATGAAAGCATATAAAACTTTAAAACCAGAAATCAGCTAATTATTATGGAAAGATATTGTCTTCATTGCCTGCAGGAGTCTGACGGAGTAGAAAAATCTTCAGCAGGCATTTAGAAATTGAAACAGAAGGTCTATGCCGAATCTCTATTGGTAGAGGGAAGCTTTTAATGTTTGATGTTTTATTGTGTTTTTATATGTGTTGGAAGCCACCCAGAGTGGCTGGGGCAACTCAGTCAGATGGGCGGGGTATAAACACCAACGGCAGTATTCCACAAGACAGGGTTGATTACATTAAAAGGTTAGTTTCTTGTTGCTATCAAACAAACCTCACCAACTCAGGGAATAAGTGCAGCAGGGCACCAATATTAGTGCAGCAAATACAAACTCAATTTTATTATTGTAGTTATAATGATGGTATGATCAGAGTTTAAAATGCAAAAGTGCATGTGCTCAGAGGGCTCCTTTTTTTCGGGGTTTATAAATACTTTTTTGCTCTAATATATCAAGGATGTAGAAGCAGTTGTAAAGCATGAAATGGTTTGAAGGGGGGGAGAGAAATGTTAATTGTGTGCTTCACAACAGAACACACAGACAGGACATCTAAGATCATTAAATCCAGGGTCTAAAATTGCCTGGTCACACTGCTTTTGACAAGAGCTGGCATAGATTTACTTGGAATAAGTCTCACTGAACACAATGGGACTTACATCTGAGTAGATACGCACAGGATTGTAAGTTTTGAAATGCATTTGTTTCCTCTCCATTTAGCAGTAAAGGATTTCGTTTTCATGGGCCATTTGGCTTACTGCATTTCTAAATCGAACCAGATAACAATGGAGTCGTTACTAAAACACAGCAGACCGTATGAGCCTACCTTATTTTAAGCATAGTTAGCTCTGTGGATATTTGCATCTCATATACTAGTAAACCATTCTGAACAACAGACAAAAGCATGCTCAAACACACACCTATTCTGGCACAGGAAAATCCAATACAGGGTAACTTACTTTGAAATTATTATAATATTGATGACCTATTGTACCAAATATGTAGAGGTGTTCTTGAAATTTTATGAATAAAAACAGCAAGGTTAAAAAACAAAAAAAGAGGTTTCGGTTTCCAGTAGTGCAAAACCTTCAGTACTTTTCAATCCAAACCTCCAGTACCTTTTACAGTAAGTCATGACATATGCTCTGATCAAAGTACCTAGTGAGCGGTGCAGCCGAGATTATTGTACTTACATCAGCAGCAGGTGCCATAGCAAGAACAAAAGGAAACTCATAATCTTAGATAATACCAGAGCAAATGGGGGGGGGACCTCTAGTCATCCAATATAGCAGCCTCAAGTTTAAACATTTTCCAATCCGTTCTCTGTGTCTTTCAGACAGAAAGCTTTTCATGGCTGTCATGCTCGAGCGCCAAATTCATCTATGCGCTTGAAGTGGTGAGCAAGCGATGAGATGACAACAGCCTCAGGTGTCCCAAGTTTACTTTGCATGCCAGGAAGTCATGTGACTTCCCTTAGTTTCCTATTAGTGCTTCGATTGACTTTAGTTCAAGTAACTAAGGTCAAATGTTCTAAAGAGCTGCTGCGAATGGAGGTTAAAAAGGAAACACCCCTGACCTGCTGACTCTTAAAATGTCTATTGAATAAACTCAGGCACATGAATATACGTTAGATGCATAAATATGGTGCACCATATGCACACCTAAGGGAGGAGACTACTTTCCATTAACATGTTTCCTCTGGTTACTTCTCAGTTTGACTACTGTAACACTTCACAGGAGACTGCTCCTGAAGACTGCCTTGTGCAGGCTGCAGAGAATGTGGAACAGCTATACTCTGCAAGTTACCGTAATATCCTACTGATGAGATACTGCCTGAGGCAAAGTTATCCTCTACTAGAAAAACAGGGCTTTTCCAGTGTCAGCATATAGAACCATAGAAATGCAGAGCTGGAAGAGACCCTAAGGGTCATATACTCCAACTCCCTGCAATGCAGAAATCCCAGCTAAAGCATCCATGACAGATGGCCATCCAACCTCTGCTTAAAAACCTCCAAGGAAGGAGAGTCCACAACCTCCCAAGGCAGACTGTTCCATCAACAGCTTTTACATGATCTTTAGGAGACCACCTTCTTGTTCAATGAGACCTTCAGAAGGCTGTGTCTTCTCTTCTGCAAACAAAATACAATTACTGCTGTTGCGTTCGTGTTTCTGTAAATTGCTTTTAATGAGCTGTTTTATTACTATTGAAACTGCCAGCCACTTTGAAGGCCTCTGTGGCAAAAAAGAAAGAAAAGGCAGCCCATAAATTTTAATGCACATTAAATAAGTCTGCTTAATGTATAAAGATATTCTAGCCCTAAGGGCATGCAATGTGTTCATTAAATTTGCAAAACAAAAGGTAATTTGTGGAATTCCCAGATAATATCCCAAGGTTAAGATATGAGGAGCCTTGCTAATGGTGCTTCAATAGTTATACACAATACTAAGAGATATGGACTGAACTACAGGATACCCTACTTCTGGAATTAGAGAACTGCGAAGACCCATGTTCACTTTGAGCCATCCATCGTCTTTCAGCCTCATCTACCACACAGGGCAGTTTTGGCAATAAGCAGTGGGAGGGGGGTAAATGTATGCTGCCATTGTGTTAGCTACAGTGGTTTTCACAGTTCATTATGTGCCTTTGTGTTAAGATATAGAAAGCTACAGTGAACCAAGTTACCCAACCCCCCAGAATATATTGCTAGTAACTTCCATGATTCTTATGCTTACTACCAAACCAGTCGGTTTGTGGCTACCTTATTTCATCACCACCTTGCTATATGAATCAGCCTTAAGTCTGGGAATCGCTTGGGGCAAGATTATGGATGGGGAGATCTGTACAAATGAGGTGTGCACCTCTATTTCTTATTGCATCATGCCAGATTAAAAAGCAAAACTGTGACTATAATAAAACTCTAAACAGCATATTCAACATTTTAAGCCTCTTCAATCTCTACCTCAGTTTGCTCACCCTCTTCTCTACATGCACATTGGCACTAAGTTCAGCTTAGCTCCCACGGCACAGCAAGCAAAGTTGTGCAGCCACTTGTTGGGTCCTAAAAAATGTGCTGTGGCTCTCCCTCATCTGTTTTCAATTAGCCTTAGCTGCAACACTCAACCTGCCTCCCCAAATCTAAAGGGGGGTCTCTAGCTAAAAATGCAAAATTTATTTGCCGCCCCCCCCTTTGTATAACAAGCGGCTGTATATTCTCTTGTGAATCTCCTTAGTAAAGTCATTCAAGATTTGACTCCAAAGACACAGAAGACCGGAACAAAAGATATCTTTCAAAAATTAAGGAGGAAAAATGTTCTGCATACACTTAACATGCAAAACTGTGTGTATCTTGAAAGAGGGGATTGCTTTGATTCTCCTGTTAATTAAGAAAGTTACAGAAGCATAACATTACTTAGTTGAAAATAATTTAATAACCTCCTAATTCTTATTTTAGCTCGTGCTTTCAGGCTCTCTTTAAAAAAGATAGCGCATCATCTTCATTTAATCAATGAATTGTACAGGCCTTTAAAACAGGAAAGTATTATTTATCTCCCCTGCCCTTGCCCAACTCTCCTTTTTATCATGGTCACACAAGATTCTTGGCATTACTTTGTTCCTTAAAAATAAAATAAAATCAAGTTTCATCAAAGTTTTCAAAATGTTAAGAAAACGAACAACAAAAACATGCCATCGCTGATGGGAACTCACGGGCAGAGGCATCTTATCACGTCTAGCTTAGGCACAAATGGAATTTATGGAGTGTACAATGACCATATCACCCAAATTCAGAATTGGCTTACTCTAACACATACCTACCACATGAATATGGCTTTCCGTTTCCTCATATCCATACCAGCATAATGGATACAAGGTGTTATTCCCACAGGAGAGTTTCATTCATGTCCATTGCCACTGGAGAAGCAATGTGAGGGTCAAATCTTGAATTCTGGTTTAGATGGCCGGGGGGGGGGGGTTCACTCAGATTTGCTCCCAGTTTAACTCATTTAGCAGGATTCAAAGGTCCCCATCCTATGCAAACTTCAAGTCTTTGGTAATGCCCGTATTACCAATTAATAGTGTGTACTAGTAGTTATCTGTACATAAGGACTGTTTATGTTATATGATTTTGTTTTTTAAGTTTGGTAATGTTGTTTTTAAAACTCTCCTCTACATTCTGAAGCAGTCCACTTTTATCATCTCATGTTTCTACCAACGCATTCACCCTTGATCTCTCTTTAAAAAAAAATAATTATTATTAGCCGACCAATCAAATCAAATCAAATCACATCACATAAATTCCGAATTACAAAGCTGAATTTTAAATTTTTGTTGAGGGGACCCATATTTCAAGTTCCGAAGGGGGATTCCGATCATCTTCTTGCTACTGCGTTAATCTCCAAATCAGTCCAAATAATGTTCATAATTCTATCCAGTCTTATCTTGCTGTTTCCACATCTCATCTTGTTCGTATATTTTTTTTATTTTTTTATTTATGATCTCTTCTGATAATCTCCTTAAGCAGATAAACACCAATTATAATCCTGTGTGAATTTTTCCGTTCATCCAATCCTCATATCAAGATGGTTTCCATATATCATCGCTTTCATAAATAACATCGCTCTTTCCATCATTAATCTCGCAGATCTGTCGCTCTTAAGTCCCTCTGAGGAGTCTTACCCATAATATAAAAACAGCTCTGTTCCTCCTCCCAGACGTAAGTCCTCCGACAGAACTTGCCAACATGGTGACGGTATTTTTAACTGCGTCATTCCAAAGCTCTTATATTTCCACGATCTTCTTGAAACATGCTTTGGTTAGAAAATTATCTCCACACAGTCTTAAATCCACAGCTTAAGTCATTAAAATGGCATTTCTGACTTGTGTGGGGGGGTGTTCTTGTTTAATCACATAGAGGAAAGAAAGGAAAGTTTTTTCCCCTCCCCCATCCAGTCCCTTTGCCATACCAAGCCTTGGTGATCTTCTCATGATTTATTTTTGTTCCTCTGACCCGTCTTGTTTATCAGAGATCTCTTCAGTTAGCAGTCTTTACTCCCCCTCCTTCCTTGAAATATGTGCATTCGCTTCCTCCTAATTGTTTCTTTTGAAGTTATTGCAGCTAGAGGCAGGGATCAGAGACAGCATCCAGGAGCGCCGAGATCCACAGGAGGGCTTTCTGCCTAGTGCCCCCATCCCCACAAATTCGGGGGTGGTATAGGGCACAGCAGGCAAGGGCAGCCCCCCCCAACCTTGGGGGGGGTAGGGAGGCTATTTACTCCCATCACAGCCTCTTAATTACCTCGTGTGGGTCGGAGAGATGTTATTGTCAGCCATCTTCCGATGTGCCCCTAGTGGCCCCTCCTCCACCCTTGATCTCTCAATTGATTTGTTCCAAAACCCAACCTATGTAACTTATACATGTTGCAGAATCATACGGTGCAGCTATCCATGGACTGTATGATATGCATCTACAAGGGGGATGGCTGCATATTTGCATGTTTCTCCATGGGCAACCGCCCCCACCAATTGCAAGGGAAAATAATCCTAGTCTAGGTGCAGAATTTATCTGCACCTAAAAGGCTCCTAGGAGGCTGGAGGGATATTGCTGCTGCTGTGAACACTGAAAGGAAGACCCCTCACTGCTGCAAGGCCTATTTCCACCTGGCCTAGGGGGTGGGGCCCAGACTTACCTTGAACAGATAAGAGGCTCCTGGAAGGCCAGAGGGGCATTACTGAAACAACTCTTGGGTTGGGGCAACTGGCAAAAATGTTTTACAACGTTTTAAACGGTTCTAATTTTGGTTCCTCTGGTTTGTTTTTGTCGGGTTGGGGTTGGTTAAATGTTTAGTTGGGGTTGGTGGTTATTTTAATTTGGGTATAAGTGTAAACTCTTATTATTGTTATTATTGGTTTCTATTGATTTATTGGTTTGTTTGTTGCCTGTATAGGACATTCTGTTTCTTAATGTTTGGTGTTTTGTTGTGGTTTTATATATGTTGTAAGCCACCCAGAGTGGCTGGGAAAAGCTGTCCAGAGTGGCTGGGGGCAGAGCCTCAGATATGTACTGTATTGATTTTTACTTATGGAGGGGCAGCTGCCCCCCCCCTTCGCTACATCCATGGGGGGCACAGGAAGGAAGCAAGGTTGGAAGGAGGTCACAGTCAGAAAAAGGCTGAGAGCCTGATGGTCCTGCTCCTGCCTCTCTCCACCTGGTCTAGGGTGGGGCCTGACAGGCTTCCTAAGGACTGCAAGGAATGGGGTATTTGGGGGGAAGTTTTCTTGGGCGTTTTTGCTGCTGTTATTGATATTAATTTTTTGTATCTTTTTATGTGGAAAAGGTTCAGTTTGGTTATGTAGTTTTTGATGTGTTTGATGTGTTATTTTTATGACTACTTTTTATGACTACTTTGCTATGTTTGTATATAAATCTTTTCATATTGTAAGCCACCTTGCTTTTATGAAATGTTCCAAAAGTGTAATTTGTATTTTTGAATGTATGGTGTGTGTGGTTTTTTTTTTAGTGAAAACCAATTATTTTAAAAGGTGCAGTAGTAAGCCCAAGCTACACACAAGAATTCACTCAAATGGAGTGGTGGGTGCTATGATGAAAATTGCAGATGTGTAAATGGGTAATATACAACTTACTCACACTTAGAGTAGACTCATTGATTTAACTGGATATACTCCAACCAGGAACCATTTTGTTCAGTGTCTTAAATGGATTTTTCAAATTACACAGCTATGCCTGGGTTCTTGTAGTCTTGGGACTTTTGAAGTGTGAGGATCAAAATCCTGATCCCTTGTTAAGTTGCTTACCTTGGAAGGACTTTACCAATTTATATGTCATTTAGATAATAAAGAGTAGCAGGTACTTTGATTCAGTGGCTCCAGCAATGTATTCCAACAAACAGGAGCTTCCCCACTAATTTCTACAAGACAGATAGATCCTATTCAAAATGCATCATACTATTTGTATCCTTACACCACAAATTGTTCTTCAAACACAACCACACTGCTGTTCCTGTACTACTGGTATTATAGGGCTTCACTGTCATTCTGCCAATGACATTTGGATTTAGCCAAGTTTCTAAGACGTCCATTGTATCAATAGCCACATTTAAACTCAAGGCTCCCAGGATGTGTGTGCAACCACTATTACAGTACTTTACTTACTTACTTACTGATGCACATGTTTAAAAAGAACTATTATAACGTAAGAGAGAATAGAGCTTTACTAGAATGCTCAGTACTAGAGAAGTGGATTTTGCCTTCCATGTATACAATCTGCAAAGGACTACAGCACCAAATCTGTGTTCTTCCACACCTGCTGGCTTAGCTGCTATTTACCGTAATTAAATGCTCCTTGACCACTTCGCTTTATACACCAATGCTATTATTTTCTTTTCATTGAGTTGCACTGTGTTCTGTAAGAGAACAGTTCCATCAGTGCAAGCATTTCTGCTTCCCTGACAGAATAATCTACCAGTGCCCTCCCCACCACGACATGCTATGCTGGGAGCCATGGCGGAGCTTCATGCTCCGGCACCGGGGGGGGGGGCAGGGAGCAGGTGGGGGCGGGGCTGGTGCGCCGCCCGCAGGGGCATGGTGCATGTCCTGGGGGCAGGGCACGCCACCTGCGAGGGCATGGCACCCAGTGTGTGTGGGGGGGAGCTGCGATGGCACCCCACCGGGATTGCACTGCTGGGGGCGGTGAGCTCTCCCCGCACTCCTCTTCCTCTGCCAGTGTCTGGGGGTTTTCCCAACCCCTTTCCCCCAGCAGATTTGGGGAGGTCATGGGCAACACACAGGAGAAGAAGTGAGGGAGAATGCTCCATTGCATTAGTGGGAATCATGCTAACTTCTGCTACTGCAATGAGGTACTTGGATATGCTCCTGTAGGTCTGATGCAATTAATTTATACATTAGCAAATGGCTGCAACTACCCCACCCCATACACATGGGATGTTATAGATATTAAAAAACTTCGCAAAGAAACAAAGTAAAATTCATTTGTCGCTGATTGAATTTGAAGCTAATCTTACAGTTTCAACTGAAAGACACCCTAGACCTTCTGGGCAACAAGCCAACACAATATGCTTTATCACATATCCAAATCTTTTCTTTCTTCTTCTTAATGGGAAAGGTTTTGTTTAGCACCACAAGCAGTGTATAAGTACATTATATTTTGTGTCTTACCCTTGAGACCCAAATCGTGTAATTACAGAACAGTTCAAAAAGCAGGAACTATTCAACAGTAGCTTGTCTAGCAGCAGAACAACCTAATAAAATGAGGCCTTATGCAAAATGAACCTTAAGATATATTGAATGGGTTTCAGTGCACACTAGACCAAAAGACAGTGGTATATCAATGATAGTTGAAGAAGAACTGAGTTATGTATAGGTAGAAATTTCCTGGACAATGGCTTCACGCAACTCTTAAAAAGCATTATTTGCAACAAACATTTTTGTCAACCTGATATAGACTGCAGAGGAGAAATAAAAATGTGCTGCATTGCAATATATTCTTTTACAATGGCGAGCCATTTTAAGCCTCATCTGAAAATGTTTGCATTGTTACAGGCCAGTGCTAGATCCTTTGCATTGCTGGGGCCATCAGCTATTGTAATAGTAACATATCCATATATCAGTTGGGTTTGCACAATACTTCAGAACTCTGTTCCAACCTTATATGTGAAGCTAGCATGCTCACCTGCCTCTACCATCTATACCAGGGTACCCCATCCAGATGGAGCCTATGTATGTATGTATAATCACATGTACATGAGCCAATATCATGCAATCCAGAAGTCTGCCATCTGACTTTGACCTACACACAAAGGATTCTATGTGTGAAGGTCACCTTGATGGGATGGGTCATCCCCAAGTAGGTGGTGGAGGCGTGGTCAGCCCCCCCAAGTCCATGGGTAGGGCTTGGGGATTAAACTTCACAAATATCATCCCAACTGGTCCATTGTTTCACTAAAGGCATAACTGGGTGACAATTTGCTACCAAACAAAGCTCAATATTTTTTCATTTGTATACAAAACTTTAAACAACTTAGAGCCTGACTGTTTAAGAAACTGCCTCCTTCCATACATCCTATTCAGTCACTGAGGACACTGGTAAAGGCCTTCCTGCTGGTGCCACTCACCTCCAAGGTTCACTGGACAACTACTTGGAGCAGCACATTCACTGTGATGGCACCCACATTATGGCGCATACTCCCTTCTGACATGTGTGGCATATGATGTGTTTTTCCCCCTTTTTTGTTATTGTTAAAAACATTTATTCAGACAAGTCTTTGAGGAGTAACAACATTGCCTTTCATTCTCATTTTGTATGCACCTCAGACTTGTGCATTTTTTTGGGTATTTTATACTTTCTTCTACTTTTAATTTGCTGCATACCACTTGGAAATGTTTTTTCTACAAATTATCATTTTTAAAAAAACAATAAATCATTGAAGGGGAATAGTGAGTAAGTTGGATCCAGAGGTATGCAATGTTAGGGTTGAAGCCATTGTGCTTTCATGCTATTTTGGTCATATGTATGACCTTCTA
Organism: Podarcis melisellensis; assembly: GCF_964234715.1. Lineage (NCBI taxonomy): Eukaryota > Metazoa > Chordata > Lepidosauria > Squamata > Lacertidae > Podarcis > Podarcis melisellensis. Next base: position 73,533,863 of record NC_138537.1, on the reverse strand, counting down.
CCTCAGAGCGAGCTCAGTTGAAACCTATTGTTTCAACTGATAGGCTAGAACTTGATGAAGCCACTAGCCCACTTCTGCATGAAGCAGCTTTTCAACATTAAAAGGAAACACTGATTTTGCTTCTTTGTAAGAATGAGGCAGACACCTGCATGAAACATTGGGAAGGGCAAGGCATACTGCTGTGTGAGCATCTGATTTGCTGGTCAGTATATCTGTCAAATGTACCGTGATGACAGGAGGGACATTGTGGGAAAAACCATCAGCAACCAAAGAGTGAAAGGAGCATACTCACACAGCCATTGCCCACAAATTAACTTACACCACTAAGAACAGAGCAGAGAGTGAAGCATTGGGGTACAACCCTAAGCACCTGAAGAACTGATAGCTTCAAAAAGATCCAGTAAAATGAGACAAATCATGCCAATGGAAAAACTAAAGCCAGACAGAAAACTCATTCCTATGACCCTATAACATTGCAGCCTTTGACAAATAGAAGTATTTTGTGGGTATTTATTAGCTTCGTGTCAAATTGTATGAGGAAATGTCATCCTCGCTTCTGACATATGCCTCACCACCATTCTGGAAGGGCTTCTCATTTGTAGTACAGTGGTGCCTTGGGTTACATACGCTTCAGGTTACAGACTCCGCTAACCCAGAAATAATACCTCGGGTTAAGAATTTTGCTTCCGGATAAGAACAGAAATCGTGCTCCTGTGGCACAGCGGCAGCAGGAGGCCCCATTAGCTAAAGTGGTGCTTCAGGCTAAGAACAGTTTCAGGTTAAGAACGGACCTCCGGAACGAATTAAGTACGTAACCAGAGGTTCCACTGTAATTGAGGCTCAGACTTGCAATTGATTAATGTGTTTTAAGACTGTTGACACTTTTCTGTATAGCAGATAGTAGAAAAACAGTAAAACAAGATACATAGTGAAAAGATGTTGTTCCAATTTCTTTCAGGCAACAATGATTTCTTGTGGAGAAAGAGAAAAACAAAGATGGGCTTGTTGATATTTAAAACCTTAACAGTATCTTAAATACTGTTATCTATTACTTTTCTGAAATATACACGCCACAATTATTTAAAGTAGATATAAACCGACTTTTGGCACCAAGGATGGAGGTGAGGAGCAGCTTTAATCAGAATTCAAGGAAAGTTGTGATTAATTCCAGAAAAATGCATTGTTTATACCAGGTAGAATAATGGACTCAACCCGCACCATAAAGTTGATAGCAAACCTGAAGTGAAGAGGAAGGAGAAGTACATCTTGGAAACAAAAACATTGTTATATTCTTTCACCAGGTATTAAGTAATTTGTTATACACAAGCAACACCCACAAAAAGAAGAGCAGTCCGCACACCGGCAGGGTGACTGGTTTCTTTGGAATAGTAATACAAAACACAGTTCAAACTAGTGAGCTTCCAATACCAGTGCAATAAATCTTGTCCATTTAGCTTTAAATTTATTCACTGCTCATTCCCAAGAAGTGGATTTTCCCACTTGGTGCACATCTATGCCACATACTAAAAACTGGCTCTATTACACTGTATTTTTCCAAGATGGTCCTTCAAGTCCCACGTCAAAAGCAATGGGAATATATCCAGGCGACACACAAAGCGGTTTGTGCGTGAGGTTCGCCTCACTAAAAGAAAAGATATCCCCGCTCTTGTCCCAAAGATTCAACTGTGGGTGCTAAAATGTGCAAGGGATGTTCTCAGCTTAAACAGAAAGACCTGCCTGAAAGCTGGAACTGATTCGGTTCAAGGCACAACATGGGAAAGTCACTTGACAGGCGTGCTAACCCAGTCTTCAGAGTTTGCCGCCAGATTTTAACTCAGACCGGACAGTCAAACAACACTCAGAAGCATTAACAGGCCCTCTGATATTGTGACCATGGTCCACAGAACAAATTACTGAACGACATTCAAAGTTAAATCCCTGTTGTATTTACGAAACCCCTTCACTAACATTTCAGCTTCCTTATGCATTCAAGCACACTGCAAGCGCAAGCAAGACTGCAATGAGAGTTTCCCAGTCCCATCATATGCAAGTTTATTTGCAAGCATGTCCCACTGAGATCAAAGTAATTTCCTTTTAAATAAGTTGTTATTGGATTTGCCACCATGCTCTCTTCAGTTAGTAGTGTCTTTACCTCCCAGGCAAGCGATGCTGTTGACAAGGCTTACCTGAAGCTACAGGTGTGATTGCATTTGACACAGAGCCAGCAGGTTCAAAGAGAACTACACCCACTATTATGTTATAAAGAGCACAAAACTTCTAACACAGAGATTGACAGAATACAGACCGCCAATGTGGACCTCCAGCCTATTTCTGGTAGGTAGCCTAGCATCTGCTTAACAGTGAAGAAAACCTGCTCCAAAACAAGCAAACACTGGATTGAATGGACTTTAGGTTGACCCAGCAAGACACTTCCAGAATACACTCTCTTAAGAATTTGGATCACTTAACACAGTTGAGTATTACTCAGAATAGACCTGTTGAAATTAACAGACTTCACTTAGCCATGTTCATTAATGGGCTTACTCTGAGTAAAACTTAGTTTAATACAACTCATAGATTTGGATCTCTTGTCAGTTAAGCCATTAACTCTTGCTCTTAATTTTATTTGTGCAGCACAAGGATACTAATTAAAAGAAAGTAGTCCCTGCTAAGGCTAAGCCAAAACTAGATTTTATATAGCTTTAATTCTATCAATGGTGAACTGCTTTTTTTAAAAAATGACTTTTTAAATGTTTTTAGCTGGTTCTTCTTTTTGTTTGTAAGCCGCCTGGAGTCCCTCAGAGGAAAACAAATAATGCTATCCCAGTCCTCGCTTGTTTCCTTGCTTCAAACCCTTCAAGCTCGCTGCAGGACAGGATTTTTTCATGTAGGGGAAACCTGAGAACCCGCTTCCCTCCTCACGCTGCTTCCTCAATGGGAAGCAGGACCCGCCGCCGCGAACGGCGGGACTGAGTCCCGGGATGAGGGCGCGAACCGCCTCACACGCGGCAGTCCGGTCTCTCCTCAGAAGCAAGCCTCGCGGGCTTCCGCGCGGCCACCGACAGGCTTGTAGCCCGAAGCGCGCTCGCCTCAGGTGTGACCAACGCCTCGAGTCAACCCTCGGCTCCTCTGAGAGCAGCAGGGAAAGGTCACTGCGCTTCAGCTTTTCTTCCCGGAAGGCGGCAAGAGACAGAGAGCGAGAGAGACGCAGGAGAGGGAAAGTTCATGAAGAAACAGGAGGGTGGGGGGGAGAGGGGGGGGAAAGGGCCGCCCGGTGGCTCACCTGGTCTAGTTCCCGGGCATCCCCGCCTGGAGAAAAGGCGGCGGAGGCGGAGGAGGAGGAGGCCATGTTGCAAGGCTCTCGCTCTCTCTCTCTCTCTCTCGCCCAGACACACCTCTTTATCCCGTGGAGCAAAGGCGAGGCGAGCAGGAGCCCAGTTCGGCCGAGCTCCCTCACGGGCTGCGCGCAACTTCGCTCGAGGAAGTTCTCCAAGCGCGCTGCCGGGTTACCTCAGCGCGCGCGCCGCTCTCTCCCCTCAGGGGCCGCCAACAGGTTAAGGCAGGAGACTGGGAAGGCGGGCGGGGGGGGGGCGGAGAGACCCGCCGCAAGTTCCCAGCTCGTTGGCCCCGCCCTCCCCCCCCCACACACCAGAGAGACCGGGAGGCGGGGCCCGGCCTCGCCACGCCACGCGCGGCGCCCAGGTGAAGGGTTCGCCCAGGTGGGCTGGCAGCCGGCGCGCGGAGCGCTCTCCAAGGGGAGGATTCTTTGGCTTTGGCACAAGAGCGCGGAGGAGCCCGTGGCCGGGCTTACTCCTGAAACAGTCTCGCGATGGACCTTTGGATGCAAGGCACCGCCACCCCTTCTCTGGGATAGGTGGTCGGGGCTCAGTTTCATCCTGTCAAAAGTCCACCTCAAAAGTACCCGCGCCGGGTCCGGGGGGGGGGGACAGAGGCAGAGGGATCCGGGGGCATAAAGTGAATTTCAAGAGAAGGAGGCTTTTGTCCCATGCCTAGGAGCCAACTCCCGGGGCCGAGGTCCCTTTGCCCCCCATAAAATACTTGAGTTGACAGGCATTGCCATTCAAATGCTGTGCATGTGCCGCATCACGTGATTGATTATGCCGGGTGGGGCTCACCTGGGCCCCTCCAATCTTTTATTCATGCTGGCACCCCTGGTCCCACATGTTAGATTTCTGGAAAAAGAAATAAGGAATTGCTCACATTAACACTTCTAGCCTAAACATATTTTCTTACACCAGCCCTCTTGACTTGGGGAAGAGGTAGAGTTAATTTTCAAGTCAGCATGCTAATACAGCAGTTTTCTTTTAATTCCTAGTTTATGATTCATGCTGACCATCCATAAAGGTCAATTTTGTTATGTTTGTTTGTTGTTTAGTCGTGTCTGACTCTTTGTGACCCATGGACGAGAGCACGCCAGGCACTCCTGTCTTCCACTGCCTCCCGCAGTTTGGTAAAACTCATGCTGGTAGCTTCAAGAACACTGTCCAACTATCTCGTCCTCTGTCGTCCCCTTCTCCTTGTGCCCTCAATCTTTCCCAACATCAGGGTCTTTTCCAGGGAGTCTTCTCTTCTCATGAGGTGGCCAAAGTATTGGAGCCTCAGCTTCAGGATCTGTCCTTCCAGTGAGCACTCAAGGCTGATTTCCTTAAGAATGGATATGTTTGATCTTCTTGCAGTCCATGAGACTCTCAAGAGTCTCTTCCAGCACCATAATTCAAAGTATCAATTCTTCAGCGATCAGCCTTCTTTATGGTCCAGCTCTCACTTCCATCCCATCACTACTGGGAAAACCATAGCTTTAACCATACGGACCTTATGTTATGTTATGGTTTAGTTATATGCTGGGTGGAGGGAGTAGTGAACAGCATATTTTCTGCAGGGGTCCAGCAATGGGGCAAAGGGGGAGGTAAGGAACATGGGGGGGGGGTGCTCACCAAACCTCATTCTTCCTGACCCTGCCTATGTCCCTTAAACATGTTTACATTTGGATTTATTTCCAGAGTCACATGTACGATCCCGTACACATGTGTTTGCGAATAAATCCCAACTTAGCTAGACTTGCGTTTCTGAGGAAGTATTGGCCAATCAGGCTGCAAGCAAACTTTCCTGACTTGGAATAATGTCCTGTTTGAACAAATTGCTCTTCCAAGTAGAAGTATTTTAGATCAGTGTTAGCAGCTGTTTGACCAAACCTGTATCAGCAGATTTTCTCCAACCTTCCATGTTACTACTACATAAAATGTAGTCCCTTGACACCATGTAAACTCGCTGGCGAAAATTGCCAGTAGTTTTTGCTTTCTTGCCGCAAAAGCAAAGAGTCTTGTGGCACCTTAAATACTAAACAGATTTAATATGGTATCGGCTTCTGTGGACTATAGTCTACTTCATCAAATGTGTGAGAGGATAGCAATTCGCAGGCAAAGACTGAATGAAATGGATGCAGTGGGGCTGAAAGCCAGTCTGATTGCAAACATGCACCTTTTATTGCTAGATTTATTTTATTTATTAATTGTATTTATATCCCACCTTTTCCTCCAAGGAGCTCAATATGGCGTACAAGCTTCTTCAACTTCTTAGTACCCACAACAACCCTGTGAGGTAAGTTAAGGTCACCCAGCAAGTTTCACAGTGAGTGGGGATTTGAACCCTGATTCCCCAGGTCTCAGTCCAATACTCTAACCATTACACCACACTAGAGCACAACATTTAGCACTGAGCTAAGTGGTACTTGCTCCCAAGGAAGCATATCGGATTTCAATTTTATTACTACTCTAGAATTTCTTTCAAGTGCAGGCACTCTTTGTTTATAATACTAACAAAGGTCAGATTACCTGCCTAGTTACCATAGTCAGCCTTGTTGTTGTTGTTTTTTAAAAGAAAAAACAGAAGCTGTTGTTGTGTTATGTAGCAGCTGGCATAATGTAGATCTACAGGATGAAAGTGGAGATGAAGTATTATTATACAGTGGTACCTCGGGTTAAGAACTTAATTCGTTCTGGAGGTCTCTTGTTAACCTGAAACTGTTGTTAACCTGAGGTACCACTTTAGCTAATGGGGCCTGCCGCTGCCGCACAATTTCTGTTCTCATCCTGAAGCACAGTTCTTACCCCGCAGTACTATTTCTGGATTAGGTGAGTCTCTAACCTGAAGCATCTGTAGCCTGAGGTACCACTGTACTGAGACATTTGTTCCAAGCCTTTATCAGTGTTCTACACCTGGAGATCAACAGGAAGATATATCCATGCTGTCTGATTCTGCCATTTTCTGAGTCAGCCTCAGAGCTAATGAAGCAAAAGATATGACCAGCATAATACAATCGATCCAATCTCTGTCTTGCTTGTGCCAGATCAACTGGATTTGCTGGCTGCATTTTCTGCTCTTGGTGGGTTGCACTCCATATCATAGCTTAGCCAAAAAGCAAGGTACGGAATTCAAAACTTAGCAAATATGCATGTTTTCCAAGGATTCTGATTATTCCTGGCAAGGAGATCCAGGAAACGAGTATGTGTGACTGATCAGCACTTCCTTAAGACTGTCCTCCTACTGTTCTCTACGGGCTAATAAAACA